>NW_027516179.1:0-63866 GCF_048772815.1 Callospermophilus lateralis
TCTGTTTTCTCCTATATTGACAGATGCAGTTCGAAGTCTAAATCAACACGGTTTGTGCTAGCTTCTTGAAACTTGACACAATACAGTAGTTCTACGTTCTATCTCTAAGGTTTGTTTCCTCTTGATGTAGCCTTAAGCAGAGACTGGAGAATAACTCATTCAATGAAATGCGTTGTTAGGGCTGCCAAAAAACTACAGTGTCCTGAAATCACAACATATATTTTTTCTTCCGACCTTCATGATACTTTCAAGTAATGAGCAGTACACCAATCAAACTTGGATGCCCTAGTTTCGTTCTCCTAGGTTGAAGCATTCGTTTGCAAGAACAATTTGAATTTTTACGTTTCAATCTGTTTTCTCCTATATTGACACATGCAGTTAGAACTCTAAATCAACACGGTTGTGCTAGCTTCTTGAAACTTGACACAATACAGTAGTTCTACGTTCTATCTCTAAGGTTTGATTCCTCTTGATGTAGCCTTAAGCAGAGACTGGAGAATACCTCATTCAATGAAAGGCGTTGTTAGGCTGCCACAAAACTACAGTCTCCTGAAATCACAACACATATTTTTTCTTCCGACCTTCATGATACTTTCAAGTAATGAGCAGTAGACCAATCAAACTTGGATGCCCTAGTTTCGTTCTTCTAGGTTGAAGCATTCGTTTGCAGTAACAGTTTGAATTTTTAGGTTTCACTCTGTTTTCTCCTATATTGACAGATGCAGTTCTAACTCTAAATCAACACGGTTTGTGCTAGCTTCTTGAAACTTGACACAATACAGTAGTTCTACGTTCTATCTGTACGGTTTGTTTCCTCTTGATGTAGCCTTAAG
Source organism: Callospermophilus lateralis (assembly GCF_048772815.1). Classification (NCBI taxonomy): domain Eukaryota; kingdom Metazoa; phylum Chordata; class Mammalia; order Rodentia; family Sciuridae; genus Callospermophilus; species Callospermophilus lateralis. The sequence continues at coordinate 834 of NW_027516179.1, forward strand.
CAGAAACTGGAGAATAACTCATTCAATGAATGGCGTTGTTAGGCTGCCAAAAAACTACAGTCTCCTGAAATGACAACATATATTTCTTCTTCCGAACTTCATGATACTTTCAAGTAATGAGCAGTACACCAATCAAACTTGGATGCCCAAGTTTCGTTCTCCTAGGTTGAAGCATTCGTTTGCAGTACCAGTTTGAATTTTTAGGTTTCACTCTGTTTTCTCTTATATTGACAGATGTAGTTCGAACTCTAAATCAAACACGGTTTATGCTAGCTTTTGAAACTTGACACAATACAGTAGTTCTACGTTCTATCTCTAAGGTTTGTTTCGTCTTGATGTAGCCTTAAGCAGAGACTGGAGAATAACTCATTCAATGAAAGGCGTTGTTAGGCTGCCAAAAAACTACAGTCTCCTGAAATCACAGCATATATTTTTTCTTCCGACCTTCGTGATACTTTCAAGTAATGAGCAGTACACAAATCAAACACGGATGCCCAAGTTTCGTTCTCCTAGGTTGAAGCATTCGTTTGCAGTAACAGTTTGAATTTTTAGGTTTCACTCTGTTTTCTCCTATATTGACAGATGCAGTTCGAACTCTAAATCAAACACAGTTTGTGCTAGCTTCTTGAAACTTGACACAATACAGTAGTTCTACGTTCTATCTCTACGTTTTGTTTCCTCTTGATGTAGCCTAATGCAGGGACTGCGAATAACACTTATATGGAAAGGGGTTGCCAAACTTCCAAACACTAGAGTCTCCTGAAATCTCAACATATATTTTTTCATCCAATCTTCATGATACATTCACGTAATGATCAGTACACCAATCCCACTTGGATGCCCAAGTTTAGTTCTCCTTGATTGAAGCATTCGTTTACAGGAACAGTTTGAATTTTTAGGTTTCACTCTGTTTTCTCCTATGTTGACAGATGCAGTTCGAACTCTAAATCAACACGGTTTGTGCTAGCTTCTTGAAATTTGACACAATACAGTAGTTCTACGTTCTATCTGTACGGTTTGTTTCCTCTTGATGTAGCCTTAAGCAGAAACTGGAGAATAACTCATTCAATGAATGGCGTTGTTAGGCTGCCAAAAAACTACAGTCTCCTGAAATGACAACATATATTTCTTCTTCCGACCTTCATGATACTTTCAAGTAATGAGCAGTACACAAATCAAACACGGATGCCCAAGTTTCGTTCTCCTAGGTTGAAGCATTCGTTTGCAGTAACAGTTTGAATTTTTAGGTTTCACTCTGTTTTCTCCTATATTGACAGATGCAGTTCGAACTCTAAATCAAACACAGTTTGTGCTAGCTTCTTGAAACTTGACACAATACAGTAGTTCTACGTTCTATCTCTAAGTTTTGTTTCCTCTTGATGTAGCCTAATGCAGGGACTGCGAATAACACTTATATTGAAAGGGTTGCCAAACTTCCAAACACTAGAGTCTCCTGAAATCTCAACATATATTTTTTCATCCAATCTTCATGATACATTCACGTAATGATCAGTACACCAATCCCACTTGGATGCCCAAGTTTAGTTCTCCTTGATTGAAGCATTCGTTTACAGGAACAGTTTGAATTTTTAGGTTTCACTCTGTTTTCTCCTATATTGACAGATGCAGTTCGAAGTCTAAATCAACACGGTTTGTGCTAGCTTCTTGAAACTTGACACAATACAGTAGTTCTACGTTCTATCTCTAAGGTTTGTTTCCTCTTGATGTAGCCTTAAGCAGAGACTGGAGAATAACTCATTCAATGAAAGGCGTTGTTAGGCTGCCAAAAAACTACAGTGTCCTGAAATCACAACATATATTTTTTCTTCCGACCTTCATGATACTTTCAAGTAATGAGCAGTACACCAATCAAACTTGGATGCCCTAGTTTCGTTCTCCTAGGTTGAAGCATTCGTTTGCAAGAACAATTTGAATTTTTACGTTTCAATCTGTTTTCTCCTATATTGACACATGCAGTTAGAACTCTAAATCAACACGGTTTGTGCTAGCTTCTTGAAACTTGACACAATACAGTAGTTCTACGTTCTATCTCTAAGGTTTGATTCCTCTTGATGTAGCCTTAAGCAGAGACTGGAGAATAACTCATTCAATGAAAGGCGTTGTTAGGCTGCCACAAAACTACAGTCTCCTGAAATCACAACACATATTTTTTCTTCCGACCTTCATGATACTTTCAAGTAATGAGCAGTAGACCAATCAAACTTGGATGCCCTAGTTTCGTTCTTCTAGGTTGAAGCATTCGTTTGCAGTAACAGTTTGAATTTTTAGGTTTCACTCTGTTTTCTCCTATATTGACAGATGCAGTTCTAACTCTAAATCAACACGGTTTGTGCTAGCTTCTTGAACTTGACACAATACAGTAGTTCTACGTTTTATCTGTACGGTTTGTTTCCTCTTGATGTAGCCTTAAGCAGAAACTGGAGAATAACTCATTCAATGAATGGCGTTGTTAGGCTGCCAAAAAACTACAGTCTCCTGAAATGACAACATATATTTCTTCTTCCGACCTTCATGATACTTTCAAGTAATGAGCAGTACACCAATCAAACTTGGATGCCCAAGTTTCGTTCTCCTAGGTTGAAGCATTCGTTTGCAGTACCAGTTTGAATTTTAGGTTTCACTCTGTTTTCTCTTATATTGACAGATGTAGTTCGAACTCTAAATCAAACACGGTTTATGCTAGCTTGTTGAAACTTGACACAATACAGTAGTTCTACGTTCTATCTCTAAGGTTTGTTTCGTCTTGATGTAGCCTTAAGCAGAGACTGGAGAATAACTCATTCAATGAAAGGCGTTGTTAGGCTGCCAAAAAACTACAGTCTCCTGAAATCACAGCATATATTTTTTCTTCCGACCTTCGTGATACTTTCAAGTAATGAGCAGTACACAAATCAAACACGGATGCCCAAGTTTCGTTCTCCTAGGTTGAAGCATTCGTTTGCAGTAACAGTTTGAATTTTTAGGTTTCACTCTGTTTTCTCCTATATTGACAGATGCAGTTCGAACTCTAAATCAAACACAGTTTGTGCTAGCTTCTTGAAACTTGACACAATACAGTAGTTCTACGTTCTATCTCTAAGTTTTGTTTCCTCTTGATGTAGCCTAATGCAGGGACTGCGAATAACACTTATATGGAAAGGGGTTGCCAAACTTCCAAACACTAGAGTCTCCTGAAATCTCAACATATATTTTTTCATCCAATCTTCATGATACATTCACGTAATGATCAGTACACCAATCCCACTTGGATGCCAAGTTTAGTTCTCCTTGATTGAAGCATTCGTTTACAGGAACAGTTTCAATTTTTAGGTTTCACTCTGTTTTCTCCTATATTGACAGATGCAGTTCGAACTCTAAATCAACACGGTTTGTGCTAGCTTCTTGAAACTTGACACAATACAGTAGTTCTACGTTCTATCTCTAAGGTTTGTTTCCTCTTGATGTAGCCTTAAGCAAAGACTGGCGAATAACTCATTCAATGAAATGCGTTGCTGGGTTGCCAAAAAACTACAGTCTCCTGTAATCTCAACATATATTTTTTCTTCCGACCTTCATGATACTTTCAAGTAATGAGCTGTACACCAATCAAACTTGGATGCCCTAGTTTCGTTCTCCTAGGTTGAAGCATTCGTTTGCAAGAACAATTTGAATTTTTACGTTTCAATCTGTTTTCTCCTATATTGACACATGCAGTTAGAACTCTAAATCAACACGGTTTGTGCTAGCTTCTTGAAACTTGACACAATACAGTAGTTCTACGTTCTATCTCTAAGGTTTGATTCCTCTTGATGTAGCCTTAAGCAGAGACTGGAGAATAACTCATTCAATGAAAGGCGTTGTTAGGCTCCCACAAAACTACAGTCTCCTGAAATCACAACACATATTTTTTGTTCCGACCTTCATGATACTTTCAAGTAATGAGCAGTACACCAATCAAACTTGGATGCCCAAGTTTCGTTCTCCTAGGTTGAAGCATTCGTTTGCAGTAACAGTTTGAATTTTTAGGTTTTACTCCGTTTTCTCCTATATTGACAGATGCAGTCCGAACTCTAAATCAAACACAGTTTGTGCTAGCTTCTTGAAACTTGACACAATACAGTAGTTCTACGTTCTATCTCTAAGTGTTGTTTCCTCTTGATGTAGCCTAATGCAGGACTGCGAATAACACTTATATGGAAAGGGGTTGCCAAACTTCCAAACACTAGCGTCTCCTGAAATCTCAACATATATTTTTTCATCCAATCTTCATGATACATTCACATAATATTCAGTACACCAATCCCACTTGGATGCCCAAGTTTAGTTCTCCTTAATTGAAGCATTCGTTTGCAGTAACAGTTTGAATTTTTAGGTTTCACTCTGTTTTCTCCTATATTGACAGATGCAGTTCGAACTCTAAATCAACACGGTTTGTGCTAGCTTCTTGAAACTTGACACAATACAGTAGTTCTGCGTTCTATCTCTAAGGTTTGTTTCCTCTTGATGTAGCCTTAAGCAGAGACTGGAGAATAATTCATTCAATGAAAGGCGTTGTTAGGCTGCCAAAAAACTACAGTGTCCTGAAATCACAACATATATTTTTTCTTCCGACCTTCATGATACTTTCAAGTAATGAGCAGTACACCAATCAAACTTGGATGCCCTAGTTTCGTTCTCCTAGGTTGAAGCATTCGTTTGCAAGAACAATTTGAATTTTTACGTTTCAATCTGTTTTCTCCTATATTGACACATGCAGTTAGAACTCTAAATCAACACGGTTTGTGCTAGCTTCTTGAAACTTGACACAATACAGTAGTTCTACGTTCTATCTCTAAGGTTTTGATTCCTCTTGATGTAGCCTTAAGCAGAGACTGGGAGAATAACTCATTCAATGAAAGGCGTTGTTAGGCTGCCACAAAACTACAGTCTCCTGAAATCACAACACATATTTTTTCTTCCGACCTTCATGATACTTTCAAGTAATGAGCAGTACACCAATCCCACTTGGATGCCCAAGTTTCGTTCTCCTAGGTTGAAGCATTCGTTTGCATTAACAGTTTGAATTTTTAGGTTTCACTCTGTTTTCTCCTATATTGACAGATGCAGTTCTAACTCTAAATCAACACGGTTTGTGCTAGCTTCTTGAAACTTGACACAATACAGTAGTTCTACGTTCTATGTGTACGGTTTGTTTCCTCTTGATGTAGCCTTAAGCAGAAACTGGAGAATAACCCATTCAATGAATGGCGTTGTTAGGCTGCCAAAAAACTACAGTCTCAGGAAATCACAGCATATATTTTTTCTTCCGACCTTCGTGATACTTTCAAGTAATGAGCAGTACACAAATCAAACTTGGATGCCCAAGTTTCGTTCTCCTATGTTGAAGCATTCGTTTGCAAGAACAATTTGAATTTTTACGTTTCAATCTGTTTCTCCTATATTGACACATGCAGTTAGAACTCTAAATCAACACGGTTTGTGCTAGCTTCTTGAAACTTGACACAATACAGTAGTTCTACGTTCTATCTCTAAGGTTTGATTCCTCTTGATGTAGCCTTAAGCAGAGACTGGAGAATAACTCATTCAATGAAAGGCGTTGTTAGGCTCCCACAAAACTACAGTCTCCTGAAATCACAACACATATTTTTTGTTCCGACCTTCATGATACTTTCAAGTAATGAGCAGTACACCAATCAAACTTGGATGCCCAAGTTTCGTTCTCCTAGGTTGAAGCATTCGTTTGCAGTAACAGTTTGAATTTTTAGGTTTTACTCTGTTTTCTCCTATATTGACAGACGCAGTCCGAACTCTAAATCAAACACAGTTTGTGCTAGCTTCTTGAAACTTGACACAATACAGTAGTTCTACGTTCTATCTCTAAGTTTTGTTTCCTCTTGATGTAGCCTAATGCAGGGACTGCGAATAACACTTATATGGAAAGGGGGTTGCCAAACTTCCAAACACTAGCGTCTCCTGAAATCTCAACATATATTTTTTCATCCAATCTTCATGATACATTCACGTAATGATCAGTACACCAATCCCACTTGGATGCCCAAGTTTAATTCTCCTAGATTGAAGCATTCGTTTGCAGTAACAGTTTGAATTTTTAGGGTTTCACTCTGTTTTCTCCTATATTGACAGATGCAGTTCGAACTCTAAATCAACACGGTTTGTGCTAGCTTCTTGAAACTTGACACAATACAGTAGTTCTGCGTTCTATCTCTAAGGTTTGTTTCCTCTTGATGTAGCCTTAAGCAGAGACTGGAGAATAACTCATTCAATGAAAGGCGTTGTTAGGCTGCCAAAAAACTACAGTGTCCTGAAATCACAACATATATTTTTTCTTCCGACCTTCATGATACTTTCAAGTAATGAGCAGTACACCAATCAAACTTGGATGCCCTAGTTTCGTTCTCCTAGGTTGAAGCATTCGTTTGCAAGAACAATTTGAATTTTTACGTTTTCAATCTGTTTTCTCCTATATTGACACATGCAGTTAGAACTCTAAATCAACACGGTTTGTGCTAGCTTCTTGAAACTTGACACAATACAGTAGTTCTACGTTCTATCTCTAAGGTTTGATTCCTCTTGATGTAGCCTTAAGCAGAGACTGGAGAATAACTCATTCAATGAAAGGCGTTGTTAGGCTGCCACAAAACTACAGTCTCCTGAAATCACAACACATATTTTTTCTTCCGACCTTCATGATACTTTCAAGTAATGAGCAGTAGACCAATCAAACTTGGATGCCCTAGTTTCGTTCTTCTAGGTTGAAGCATTCGTTTGCAGTAACAGTTTGAATTTTTAGGTTTCACTCTGTTTTCTCCTATATTGACAGATGCAGTTCTAACTCTAAATCAACACGGTTTGTGCTAGCTTCTTGAAACTTGACACAATACAGTAGTTCTACGTTTTATCTGTACGGTTTGTTTCCTCTTGATGTAGCCTTAAGCAGAAACTGGAGAATAACTCATTCAATGAATGGCGTTGTTAGGCTGCCAAAAAACTACAGTCTCCTGAAATGACAACATATATTTCTTCTTCCGACCTTCATGATACTTTCAAGTAATGAGCAGTACACCAATCAAACTTGGATGCCCAAGTTTCGTTCTCCTAGGTTGAAGCATTCGTTTGCAGTACCAGTTTGAATTTTTAGGTTTCACTCTGTTTTCTCTTATATTGACAGATGTAGTTCGAACTCTAAATCAAACACGGTTTATGCTAGCTTGTTGAAACTTGACACAATACAGTAGTTCTACGTTCTATCTCTAAGGTTTGTTTCGTCTTGATGTAGCCTTAAGCAGAGACTGGAGAATAACTCATTCAATGAAAGGCGTTGTTAGGCTGCCAAAAAACTACAGTCTCCTGAAATCACAGCATATATTTTTTCTTCCGACCTTCGTGATACTTTCAAGTAATGAGCAGTACACAAATCAAACACGGATGCCCAAGTTTCGTTCTCCTAGGTTGAAGCATTCGTTTGCAGTAACAGTTTGAATTTTTAGGTTTCACTCTGTTTTCTCCTATATTGACAGATGCAGTTCGAACTCTAAATCAAACACAGTTTGTGCTAGCTTCTTGAAACTTGACACAATACAGTAGTTCTACGTTCTATCTCTACGTTTTGTTTCCTCTTGATGTAGCCTAATGCAGGGACTGCGAATAACACTTATATGGAAAGGGGTTGCCAAACTTCCAAACACTAGAGTCTCCTGAAATCTCAACATATATTTTTTCATCCAATCTTCATGATACATTCACGTAATGATCAGTACACCAATCCCACTTGGATGCCCAAGTTTAGTTCTCCTTGATTGAAGCATTCGTTTACAGGAACAGTTTGAATTTTTAGGTTTCACTCTGTTTTCTCCTATGTTGACAGATGCAGTTCGAACTCTAAATCAACACGGTTTGTGCTAGCTTCTTGAAATTTGACACAATACAGTAGTTCTACGTTCTATCTGTACGGTTTGTTTCCTCTTGATGTAGCCTTAAGCAGAAACTGGAGAATAACTCATTCAATGAATGGCGTTGTTAGGCTGCCAAAAAACTACAGTCTCCTGAAATGACAACAATATATTTCTTCTTCCGACCTTCATGATACTTTCAAGTAATGAGCAGTACACAAATCAAACACGGATGCCCAAGTTTCGTTCTCCTAGGTTGAAGCATTCGTTTGCAGTAACAGTTTGAATTTTTAGGTTTCACTCTGTTTTCTCCTATATTGACAGATGCAGTTCGAACTCTAAATCAAACACAGTTTGTGCTAGCTTCTTGAAACTTGACACAATACAGTAGTTCTACGTTCTATCTCTAAGTTTTGTTTCCTCTTGATGTAGCCTAATGCAGGGACTGCGAATAACACTTATATTGAAAGGGGTTGCCAAACTTCCAAACACTAGTCTCCTGAAATCTCAACATATATTTTTTCATCCAATCTTCATGATACATTCACGTAATGATCAGTACACCAATCCCACTGGATGCCCAAGTTTAGTTCTCCTTGATTGAAGCATTCGTTTACAGGAACAGTTTGAATTTTTAGGTTTCACTCTGTTTTCTCCTATATTGACAGATGCAGTTCGAAGTCTAAATCAACACGGTTTGTGCTAGCTTCTTGAAACTTGACACAATACAGTAGTTCTACGTTCTATCTCTAAGGTTTGTTTCCTCTTGATGTAGCCTTAAGCAGAGACTGGAGAATAACTCATTCAATGAAAGGCGTTGTTAGGCTGCCAAAAAAACTACAGTGTCCTGAAATCACAACATATATTTTTTCTTCCGACCTTCATGATACTTTCAAGTAATGAGCAGTACACCAATCAAACTTGGATGCCCTAGTTTCGTTCTCCTAGGTTGAAGCATTCGTTTGCAAGAACAATTTGAATTTTTACGTTTCAATCTGTTTTCTCCTATATTGACACATGCAGTTAGAACTCTAAATCAACACGGTTTGTGCTAGCTTCTTGAAACTTGACACAATACAGTAGTTCTACGTTCTATCTCTAAGGTTTGATTCCTCTTGATGTAGCCTTAAGCAGAGACTGGAGAATAACTCATTCAATGAAAGGCGTTGTTAGGCTGCCACAAAACTACAGTCTCCTGAAATCACAACACATATTTTTTCTTCCGACCTTCATGATACTTTCAAGTAATGAGCAGTAGACCAATCAAACTTGGATGCCCTAGTTTCGTTCTTCTAGGTTGAAGCATTCGTTTGCAGTAACAGTTTGAATTTTTAGGTTTCACTCTGTTTTCTCCTATATTGACAGATGCAGTTTCTAACTCTAAATCAACACGTTTGTGCTAGCTTCTTGAAACTTGACACAATACAGTAGTTCTACGTTCTATCTGTACGGTTTGTTTTCCTCTTGATGTAGCCTTAAGCAGAAACTGGAGAATAACTCATTCAATGAATGGCGTTGTTAGGCTGCCAAAAAACTACAGTCTCCTGAAATGACAACATATATTTCTTCTTCCGACCTTCATGATACTTTCAAGTAATGAGCAGTACACCAATCAAACTTGGATGCCCAAGTTTCGTTCTCCTAGGTTGAAGCATTCGTTTGCAGTACCAGTTTGAATTTTTAGGTTTCACTCTGTTTTCTCTTATATTGACAGATGTAGTTCGAACTCTAAATCAAACACGGTTTATGCTAGCTTGTTGAAACTTGACACAATACAGTAGTTCTACGTTCTATCTCTAAGGTTTGTTTCGTCTTGATGTAGCCTTAAGCAGAGACTGGAGAATAACTCATTCAATGAAAGGCGTTGTTAGGCTGCCAAAAAACTACAGTCTCCTGAAATCACAGCATATATTTTTTCTTCCGACCTTCGTGATACTTTCCAAGTAATGAGCAGTACACAAATCAAACACGGATGCCCAAGTTTCGTTCTCCTAGGTTGAAGCATTCGTTTGCAGTAACAGTTTGAATTTTTAGGTTTCACTCTGTTTTCTCCTATATTGACAGATGCAGTTCGAACTCTAAATCAAACACAGTTTGTGCTAGCTTCTTGAAACTTGACACAATACAGTAGTTCTACGTTCTATCTCTACGTTTTGTTTCCTCTTGATGTAGCCTAATGCAGGGACTGCGAATAACACTTATATGGAAAGGGGTTGCCAAACTTCCAAACACTAGAGTCTCCTGAAATCTCAACATATATTTTTTCATCCAATCTTCATGATACATTCACGTAATGATCAGTACACCAATCCCACTTGGATGCCCAAGTTTAGTTCTCCTTGATTGAAGCATTCGTTTACAGGAACAGTTTTGAATTTTTAGGTTTCACTCTGTTTTCTCCTATGTTGACAGATGCAGTTCGAACTCTAAATCAACACGGTTTGTGCTAGCTTCTTGAAATTTGACACAATACAGTAGTTCTACGTTCTATCTGTACGTTTGTTTCCTCTTGATGTAGCCTTAAGCAGAAACTGGAGAATAACTCATTCATGAATGGCGTTGTTAGGCTGCCAAAAAACTACAGTCTCCTGAAATGACAACATATATTTCTTCTTCCGGACCTTCATGATACTTTCAAGTAATGAGCAGTACACAAATCAAACACGGATGCCCAAGTTTCGTTCTCCTAGGTTGAAGCATTCGTTTGCAGTAACAGTTTGAATTTTTAGGTTTCACTCTGTTTTCTCCTATATTGACAGATGCAGTTCGAACTCTAAATCAAACACAGTTTGTGCTAGCTTCTTGAAACTTGACACAATACAGTAGTTCTACGTTCTATCTCTAAGTTTTGTTTCCTCTTGATGTAGCCTAATGCAGGACTGCGAATAACACTTATATTGAAAGGGGTTGCCAAACTTCCAAACACTAGAGTCTCCTGAAATCTCAACATATATTTTTTCATCCAATCTTCATGATACATTCACGTAATGATCAGTACACCAATCCCACTTGGATGCCCAAGTTTAGTTCTCCTTGATTGAAGCATTCGTTTACAGGAACAGTTTGAATTTTTAGGTTTCACTCTGTTTTCTCCTATATTGACAGATGCAGTTCGAAGTCTAAATCAACACGGTTTGTGCTAGCTTCTTGAAACTTGACACAATACAGTAGTTCTACGTTCTATCTCTAAGGTTTGTTTCCTCTTGATGTAGCCTTAAGCAGAGACTGGAGAATAACTCATTCAATGAAAGGCGTTGTTAGGCTGCCAAAAAACTACAGTGTCCTGAAATCACAACATATATTTTTTTCTTCCGACCTTCATGATACTTTCAAGTAATGAGCAGTACACCAATCAAACTTGGATGCCCTAGTTTCGTTCTCCTAGGTTGAAGCATTCGTTTGCAAGAACAATTTGAATTTTTACGTTTCAATCTGTTTTCTCCTATATTGACACATGCAGTTAGAACTCTAAAATCAACACGGTTTGTGCTAGCTTCTTGAAACTTGACACAATACAGTAGTTCTACGTCTATCTCTAAGGTTTGATTCCTCTTGATGTAGCCTTAAGCAGAGACTGGAGAATAACTCATTCAATGAAAGGCGTTGTTAGGCTGCCACAAAACTACAGTCTCCTGAAATCACAACACATATTTTTTCTTCCGACCTTCATGATACTTTCAAGTAATGAGCAGTAGACCAATCAAACTTGGATGCCCTAGTTTCGTTCTTCTAGGTTGAAGCATTCGTTTGCAGTAACAGTTTGAATTTTTAGGTTTCACTCTGTTTTCTCCTATATTGACAGATGCAGTTCTAACTCTAAATCAACACGGTTTGTGCTAGCTTCTTGAAACTTGACACAATACAGTAGTTCTACGTTCTATCTGTACGGTTTGTTTCCTCTTGATGTAGCCTTAAGCAGAAACTGGAGAATAACTCATTCAATGAATGGCGTTGTTAGGCTGCCAAAAAACTACAGTCTCCTGAAATGACAACATATATTTCTTCTTCCGACCTTCATGATACTTTCAAGTAATGAGCAGTACACCAATCAAACTTGGATGCCCAAGTTTCGTTCTCCTAGGTTGAAGCATTCGTTTGCAGTAACAGTTTGAATTTTTAGGTTTCACTCTGTTTTCTCTTATATTGACAGATGTAGTTCGAACTCTAAATCAAACACGGTTTATGCTAGCTTGTTGAAACTTGACACAATACAGTAGTTCTACGTTCTATCTCTAAGGTTTGTTTCGTCTTGATGTAGCCTTAAGCAGAGACTGGAGAATAACTCATTCAATGAAAGGCGTTGTTAGGCTACCAAAAAACTACAGTCTCCTGAAATCACAGCATATATTTTTTCTTCCGACCTTCGTGATACTTTCAAGTAATGAGCAGTACACAAATCAAACACGGATGCCCAAGTTTCGTTCTCCTAGGTTGAAGCATTCGTTTGCAGTAACAGTTTGAATTTTTAGGTTTCACTCTGTTTTCTCCTATATTGACAGATGCAGTTCGAACTCTAAATCAAACACAGTTTGTGCTAGCTTCTTGAAACTTGACACAATACAGTAGTTCTACGTTCTATCTCTAAGTTTTGTTTCCTCTTGATGTAGCCTAATGCAGGGACTGCGAATAACACTTATATGGAAGGGGTTGCCAAACTTCCAAACACTAGAGTCTCCTGAAATCTCAACATATATTTTTTCATCCAATCTTCATGATACATTCACGTAATGATCAGTACACCAATCCCACTTGGATGCCCAAGTTTAGTTCTCCTTGATTGAAGGATTCGTTTACAGGAACAGTTTGAATTTTTAGGTTTCACTCTGTTTTCTCCTATATTGACAGATGCAGTTCGAACTCTAAATCAACACGGTTTGTGCTAGCTTCTTGAAACTTGACACAATACAGTAGTTCTACGTTCTATCTCTAAGTTTTGTTTCCTCTTGATGTAGCCTAATGCAGGGACTGCGAATAACACTTATATGGAAAGGGGTTGCCAAACTTCCAAACACTAGAGTCTCCTGAAATCTCAACATATATTTTTTCATCCAATCTTCATGATACATTCACGTAATGATCAGTACACCAATCCCACTTGGATGCCCAAGTTTAGTTCTCCTTGATTGAAGCATTCGTTTACAGGAACAGTTTCAATTTTTAGGTTTCACTCTGTTTTCTCCTATATTGACAGATGCAGTTCGAACTCTAAATCAACACGGTTTGTGCTAGCTTCTTGAAACTTGACACAATACAGTAGTTCTACGTTCTATCTCTAAGGTTTGTTTCCTCTTGATGTAGCCTTAAGCAAAGACTGGCGAATAACTCATTCAATGAAATGCGTTGCTGGGTTGCCAAAAAACTACAGTCTCCTGTAATCTCAACATATATTTTTTCTTCCGACCTTCATGATACTTTCAAGTAATGAGCTGTACACCAATCAAACTTGGATGCCCTAGTTTCGTTCTCCTAGGTTGAAGCATTCGTTTGCAAGAACAATTTGAATTTTTACGTTTCAATCTGTTTTCTCCTATATTGACACATGCAGTTAGAACTCTAAATCAACACGGTTTGTGCTAGCTTCTTGAAACTTGACACAATACAGTAGTTCTACGTTCTATCTCTAAGGTTTGATTCCTCTTGATGTAGCCTTAAGCAGAGACTGGAGAATAACTCATTCAATGAAAGGCGTTGTTAGGCTCCCACAAAACTACAGTCTCCTGAAATCACAACACATATTTTTTGTTCCGACCTTCATGATACTTTCAAGTAATGAGCAGTACACCAATCAAACTTGGATGCCCAAGTTTCGTTCTCCTAGGTTGAAGCATTCGTTTGCAGTAACAGTTTGAATTTTTAGGTTTTACTCCGTTTTCTCCTATATTGACAGATGCAGTCCGAACTCTAAATCAAACACAGTTTGTGCTAGCTTCTTGAAACTTGACACAATACAGTAGTTCTACGTTCTATCTCTAAGTGTTGTTTCCTCTTGATGTAGCCTAATGCAGGGACTGCGAATAACACTTATATGGAAAGGGGTTGCCAAACTTCCAAACACTAGCGTCTCCTGAAATCTCAACATATATTTTTCATCCAATCTTCATGATACATTCACGTAATATTCAGTACACCAATCCCACTTGGATGCCCAAGTTTAGTTCTCCTTAATTGAAGCATTCGTTTGCAGTAACAGTTTGAATTTTTAGGTTTCACTCTGTTTTCTCGTATATTGACAGATGCAGTTCGAACTCTAAATCAACACGGTTTGTGCTAGCTTCTTGAAACTTGACACAATACAGTAGTTCTGCGTTCTATCTCTAAGGTTTGTTTCCTCTTGATGTAGCCCTTAAGCAGAGACTGGAGAATAATTCATTCAATGAAAGGCGTTGTTAGGCTGCCAAAAAACTACAGTGTCCTGAAATCACAACATATATTTTTTCTTCCGACCTTCATGATACTTTCAAGTAATGAGCAGTACACCCAATCAAACTTGGATGCCCTAGTTTCGTTCTCCTAGGTTGAAGCATTCGTTTGCAAGAACAATTTGAATTTTTACGTTTCAATCTGTTTTCTCCTATATTGACACATGCAGTTAGAACTCTAAATCAACACGGTTTGTGCTAGCTTCTTGAAACTTGACACAATACAGTAGTTCTACGTTCTATCTCTAAGGTTTGATTCCTCTTGATGTAGCCTTAAGCAGAGACTGGAGAATAACTCATTCAATGAAAGGCGTTGTTAGGCTGCCACAAAACTACAGTCTCCTGAAATCACAACACATATTTTTTCTTCCGACCTTCATGATACTTTCAAGTAATGAGCAGTACACCAATCCCACTTGGATGCCCAAGTTTCGTTCTCCTAGGTTGAAGCATTCGTTGCATTAACAGTTTGAATTTTTAGGTTTCACTCTGTTTTCTCCTATATTGACAGATGCAGTTCTAACTCTAAATCAACACGGTTTGTGCTAGCTTCTTGAAACTTGACACAATACAGTAGTTCTACGTTCTATGTGTACGGTTTGTTTCCTCTTGATGTAGCCTTAAGCAGAAACTGGAGAATAACCCATTCAATGAATGGCGTTGTTAGGCTGCCAAAAAACTACAGTCTCAGGAAATCACAGCATATATTTTTTCTTCCGACCTTCGTGATACTTTCAAGTAATGAGCAGTACACAAATCAAACTTGGATGCCCAAGTTTCGTTCTCCTATGTTGAAGCATTCGTTTGCAAGAACAATTTGAATTTTTACGTTTCAATCTGTTTTCTCCTATATTGACACATGCAGTTAGAACTCTAAATCAACACGGTTTGTGCTAGCTTCTTGAAACTTGACACAATACAGTAGTTCTACGTTCTATCTCTAAGGTTTGATTCCTCTTGATGTAGCCTTAAGCAGAGACTGGAGAATAACTCATTCAATGAAAGGCGTTGTTAGGCTCCCACAAAACTACAGTCTCCTGAAATCACAACACATATTTTTTGTTCCGACCTTCATGATACTTTCAAGTAATGAGCAGTACACCAATCAAACTTGGATGCCCAAGTTTCGTTCTCCTAGGTTGAAGCATTCGTTTGCAGTAACAGTTTGAATTTTTAGGTTTTACTCTGTTTTCTCCTATATTGACAGACGCAGTCCGAACTCTAAATCAAACACAGTTTGTGCTAGCTTCTTGAAACTTGACACAATACAGTAGTTCTACGTTCTATCTCTAAGTTTTGTTTCCTCTTGATGTAGCCTAATGCAGGGACTGCGAATAACACTTATATGGAAAGGGGTTGCCAAACTTCCAAACACTAGCGTCTCCTGAAATCTCAACATATATTTTTTCATCCAATCTTCATGATACATTCACGTAATGATCAGTACACCAATCCCACTTGGATGCCCAAGTTTAATTCTCCTAGATTGAAGCATTCGTTTGCAGTAACAGTTTGAATTTTTAGGTTTCACTCTGTTTTCTCCTATATTGACAGATGCAGTTCGAACTCTAAATCAACACGGTTTGTGCTAGCTTCTTGAAACTTGACACAATACAGTAGTTCTGCGTTCTATCTCTAAGGTTTGTTTCCTCTTGATGTAGCCTTAAGCAGAGACTGGAGAATAACTCATTCAATGAAAGGCGTTGTTAGGCTGCCAAAAAACTACAGTGTCCTGAAATCACAACATATATTTTTTCTTCCGACCTTCATGATACTTTCAAGTAATGAGCAGTACACCAATCAAACTTGGATGCCCTAGTTTCGTTCTCCTAGGTTGAAGCATTCGTTTGCAAGAACAATTTGAATTTTTACGTTTCAATCTGTTTTCTCCTATATTGACACATGCAGTTAGAACTCTAAATCAACACGGTTTGTGCTAGCTTCTTGAAACTTGACACAATACAGTAGTTCTACGTTCTATCTCTAAGGTTTGATTCCTCTTGATGTAGCCTTAAGCAGAGACTGGAGAATAACTCATTCAATGAAAGGCGTTGTTAGGCTGCCACAAAACTACAGTCTCCTGAAATCACAACACATATTTTTTCTTCCGACCTTCATGATACTTTCAAGTAATGAGCAGTAGACCAATCAAACTTGGATGCCCTAGTTTCGTTCTTCTAGGTTGAAGCATTCGTTTGCAGTAACAGTTTGAATTTTTAGGTTTCACTCTGTTTTCTCCTATATTGACAGATGCAGTTCTAACTCTAAATCAACACGGTTTGTGCTAGCTTCTTGAAACTTGACACAATACAGTAGTTCTACGTTTTATCTGTACGGTTTGTTTCCTCTTGATGTAGCCTTAAGCAGAAACTGGAGAATAACTCATTCAATGAATGGCGTTGTTAGGCTGCCAAAAAACTACAGTCTCCTGAAATGACAACATATATTTCTTCTTCCGACCTTCATGATACTTTCAAGTAATGAGCAGTACACCAATCAAACTTGGATGCCCAAGTTTCGTTCTCCTAGGTTGAAGCATTCGTTTGCAGTACCAGTTTGAATTTTTAGGTTTCACTCTGTTTTCTCTTATATTGACAGATGTAGTTCGAACTCTAAATCAAACACGGTTTATGCTAGCTTGTTGAAACTTGACACAATACAGTAGTTCTACGTTCTATCTCTAAGGTTTGTTTCGTCTTGATGTAGCCTTAAGCAGAGACTGGAGAATAACTCATTCAATGAAAGGCGTTGTTAGGCTGCCAAAAAACTACAGTCTCCTGAAATCACAGCATATATTTTTTCTTCCGACCTTCGTGATACTTTCAAGTAATGAGCAGTACACAAATCAAACACGGATGCCCAAGTTTCGTTCTCCTAGGTTGAAGCATTCGTTTGCAGTAACAGTTTGAATTTTTAGGTTTCACTCTGTTTTCTCCTATATTGACAGATGCAGTTCGAACTCTAAATCAAACACAGTTTGTGCTAGCTTCTTGAAACTTGACACAATACAGTAGTTCTACGTTCTATCTCTACGTTTTGTTTCCTCTTGATGTAGCCTAATGCAGGGACTGCGAATAACACTTATATGGAAAGGGGTTGCCAAACTTCCAAACACTAGAGTCTCCTGAAATCTCAACATATATTTTTTCATCCAATCTTCATGATACATTCACGTAATGATCAGTACACCAATCCCACTTGGATGCCCAAGTTTAGTTCTCCTTGATTGAAGCATTCGTTTACAGGAACAGTTTGAATTTTTAGGTTTCACTCTGTTTTCTCCTATGTTGACAGATGCAGTTCGAACTCTAAATCAACACGGTTTGTGCTAGCTTCTTGAAATTTGACACAATACAGTAGTTCTACGTTCTATCTCTAAGGTTTGATTCCTCTTGATGTAGCCTTAAGCAGAGACTGGAGAATAACTCATTCAATGAAAGGCGTTGTTAGGCTCCCACAAAACTACAGTCTCCTGAAATCACAACACATATTTTTTGTTCCGACCTTCATGATACTTTCAAGTAATGAGCAGTACACCAATCAAACTTGGATGCCCAAGTTTCGTTCTCCTAGGTTGAAGCATTCGTTTGCAGTAACAGTTTGAATTTTTAGGTTTTACTCTGTTTTCTCCTATATTGACAGACGCAGTCCGAACTCTAAATCAAACACAGTTTGTGCTAGCTTCTTGAAACTTGACACAATACAGTAGTTCTACGTTCTATCTCTAAGTTTTGTTTCCTCTTGATGTAGCCTAATGCAGGGACTGCGAATAACACTTATATGGAAAGGGGTTGCCAAACTTCCAAACACTAGCGTCTCCTGAAATCTCAACATATATTGTTTCATCCAATCTTCATGATACATTCACGTAATGATCAGTACACCAATCCCACTTGGATGCCCAAGTTTAATTCTCCTAGATTGAAGCATTCGTTTGCAGTAACAGTTTGAATTTTTAGGTTTCACTCTGTTTTCTCCTATATTGACAGATGCAGTTCGAACTCTAAATCAACACGGTTTGTGCTAGCTTCTTGAAACTTGACACAATACAGTAGTTCTGCGTTCTATCTCTAAGGTTTGTTTCCTCTTGATGTAGCCTTAAGCAGAGACTGGAGAATAACTCATTCAATGAAAGGCGTTGTTAGGCTGCCAAAAAACTACAGTGTCCTGAAATCACAACATATATTTTTTCTTCCGACCTTCATGATACTTTCAAGTAATGAGCAGTACACCAATCAAACTTGGATGCCCTAGTTTCGTTCTCCTAGGTTGAAGCATTCGTTTGCAAGAACAATTTGAATTTTTACGTTTCAATCTGTTTTCTCCTATATTGACACATGCAGTTAGAACTCTAAATCAACACGGTTTGTGCTAGCTTCTTGAAACTTGACACAATACAGTAGTTCTACGTTCTATCTCTAAGGTTTGATTCCTCTTGATGTAGCCTTAAGCAGAGACTGGAGAATAACTCATTCAATGAAAGGCGTTGTTAGGCTGCCACAAAACTACAGTCTCCTGAAATCACAACACATATTTTTTCTTCCGACCTTCATGATACTTTCAAGTAATGAGCAGTAGACCAATCAAACTTGGATGCCCTAGTTTCGTTCTTCTAGGTTGAAGCATTCGTTTGCAGTAACAGTTTGAATTTTTAGGTTTCACTCTGTTTTCTCCTATATTGACAGATGCAGTTCTAACTCTAAATCAACACGGTTTGTGCTAGCTTCTTGAAACTTGACACAATACAGTAGTTCTACGTTTTATCTGTACGGTTTGTTTCCTCTTGATGTAGCCTTAAGCAGAAACTGGAGAATAACTCATTCAATGAATGGCGTTGTTAGGCTGCCAAAAAACTACAGTCTCCTGAAATGACAACATATATTTCTTCTTCCGACCTTCATGATACTTTCAAGTAATGAGCAGTACACCAATCAAACTTGGATGCCCAAGTTTCGTTCTCCTAGGTTGAAGCATTCGTTTGCAGTACCAGTTTGAATTTTTAGGTTTCACTCTGTTTTCTCTTATATTGACAGATGTAGTTCGAACTCTAAATCAAAAACGGTTTATGCTAGCTTGTTGAAACTTGACACAATACAGTAGTTCTACGTTCTATCTCTAAGGTTTGTTTCGTCTTGATGTAGCCTTAAGCAGAGACTGGAGAATAACTCATTCAATGAAAGGCGTTGTTAGGCTGCCAAAAAACTACAGTCTCCTGAAATCACAGCATATATTTTTTCTTCCGACCTTCGTGATACTTTCAAGTAATGAGCAGTACACAAATCAAACACGGATGCCCAAGTTTCGTTCTCCTAGGTTGAAGCATTCGTTTGCAGTAACAGTTTGAATTTTTAGGTTTCACTCTGTTTTCTCCTATATTGACAGATGCAGTTCGAACTCTAAATCAAACACAGTTTGTGCTAGCTTCTTGAAACTTGACACAATACAGTAGTTCTACGTTCTATCTCTACGTTTTGTTTCCTCTTGATGTAGCCTAATGCAGGGACTGCGAATAACACTTATATGGAAAGGGGTTGCCAAACTTCCAAACACTAGAGTCTCCTGAAATCTCAACATATATTTTTTCATCCAATCTTCATGATACATTCACGTAATGATCAGTACACCAATCCCACTTGGATGCCCAAGTTTAGTTCTCCTTGATTGAAGCATTCGTTTACAGGAACAGTTTGAATTTTTAGGTTTCACTCTGTTTTCTCCTATGTTGACAGATGCAGTTCGAACTCTAAATCAACACGGTTTGTGCTAGCTTCTTGAAATTTGACACAATACAGTAGTTCTACGTTCTATCTGTACGGTTTGTTTCCTCTTGATGTAGCCTTAAGCAGAAACTGGAGAATAACTCATTCAATGAATGGCGTTGTTAGGCTGCCAAAAAACTACAGTCTCCTGAAATGACAACATATATTTCTTCTTCCGACCTTCATGATACTTTCAAGTAATGAGCAGTACACCAATCAAACTTGGATGCCCAAGTTTCGTTCTCCTAGGTTGAAGCATTCGTTTGCAGTACCAGTTTGAATTTTTAGGTTTCACTCTGTTTTCTCTTATATTGACAGATGTAGTTCGAACTCTAAATCAAACACGGTTTATGCTAGCTTGTTGAAACTTGACACAATACAGTAGTTCTACGTTCTATCTCTAAGGTTTGTTTCGTCTTGATGTAGCCTTAAGCAGAGACTGGAGAATAACTCATTCAATGAAAGGCGTTGTTAGGCTGCCAAAAAACTACAGTCTCCTGAAATCACAGCATATATTTTTTCTTCCGACCTTCGTGATACTTTCAAGTAATGAGCAGTACACAAATCAAACACGGATGCCCAAGTTTCGTTCTCCTAGGTTGAAGCATTCGTTTGCAGTAACAGTTTGAATTTTTAGGTTTCACTCTGTTTTCTCCTATATTGACAGATGCAGTTCGAACTCTAAATCAAACACAGTTTGTGCTAGCTTCTTGAAACTTGACACAATACAGTAGTTCTACGTTCTATCTCTAAGTTTTGTTTCCTCTTGATGTAGCCTAATGCAGGGACTGCGAATAACACTTATATTGAAAGGGGTTGCCAAACTTCCAAACACTAGAGTCTCCTGAAATCTCAACATATATTTTTTCATCCAATCTTCATGATACATTCACGTAATGATCAGTACACCAATCCCACTTGGATGCCCAAGTTTAGTTCTCCTTGATTGAAGCATTCGTTTACAGGAACAGTTTGAATTTTTAGGTTTCACTCTGTTTTCTCCTATATTGACAGATGCAGTTCGAACTCTAAATCAACACGGTTTGTGCTAGCTTCTTGAAACTTGACACAATACAGTAGTTCTACGTTCTATCTCTAAGGTTTGTTTCCTCTTGATGTAGCCTTAAGCAAAGACTGGCGAATAACTCATTCAATGAAATGCGTTGCTGGGTTGCCAAAAAACTACAGTCTCCTGTAATCTCAACATATATTTTTTCTTCCGACCTGCATGATACTTTCAAGTAATGAGCTGTACACCAATCAAACTTGGATGCCCTAGTTTCGTTCTCCTAGGTTGAAGCATTCGTTTGCAAGAACAATTTGAATTTTTACGTTTCCATCTGTTTTCTCCTATATTGACACATGCAGTTAGAACTCTAAATCAACACGGTTTGTGCTAGCTTCTTGAAACTTGACACAATACAGTAGTTCTACGTTCTATCTCTAAGGTTTGATTCCTCTTGATGTAGCCTTAAGCAGAGACTGGAGAATAACTCATTCAATGAAAGGCGTTGTTAGGCTCCCACAAAACTACAGTCTCCTGAAATCACAACACATATTTTTTGTTCCGACCTTCATGATACTTTCAAGTAATGAGCAGTACACCAATCAAACTTGGATGCCCAAGTTTCGTTCTCCTAGGTTGAAGCATTCGTTTGCAGTAACAGTTTGAATTTTTAGGTTTTACTCTGTTTTCTCCTATATTGACAGATGCAGTCCGAACTCTAAATCAAACACAGTTTGTGCTAGCTTCTTGAAACTTGACAAAATACAGTAGTTCTACGTTCTATCTCTAAGTTTTGTTTCCTCTTGATGTAGCCTAATGCAGGGACTGCGAATAACACTTATATGGAAAGGGGTTGCCAAACTTCCAAACACTAGCGTCTCCTGAAATCTCAACATATATTTTTTCATCCAATCTTCATGATACATTCACGTAATGATCAGTACACCAATCCCACTTGGATGCCCAAGTTTAGTTCTCCTAGATTGAAGCATTCGTTTGCAGTAACAGTTTGAATTTTTAGGTTTCACTCTGTTTTCTCCTATATTGACAGATGCAGTTCGAACTCTAAATCAACACGGTTTGTGCTAGCTTCTTGAAACTTGACACAATACAGTAGTTCTGCGTTCTATCTCTAAGGTTTGTTTCCTCTTGATGTAGCCTTAAGCAGAGACTGGAGAAT
Source organism: Callospermophilus lateralis (assembly GCF_048772815.1). Lineage (NCBI taxonomy): Eukaryota > Metazoa > Chordata > Mammalia > Rodentia > Sciuridae > Callospermophilus > Callospermophilus lateralis. The sequence goes on from NW_027516179.1 coordinate 23,108, forward strand.
AACTCATTCAATGAAAGGCGTTGTTAGGCTGCCAAAAAACTACAGTGTCCTGAAATCACAACATATATTTTTTCTTCCGACCTTCATGATACTTTCAAGTAATGAGCAGTACACCAATCAAACTTGGATGCCCTAGTTTCGTTCTCCTAGGTTGAAGCATTCGTTTGCAAGAACAATTTGAATTTTTACGTTTCAATCTGTTTTCTCCTATATTGACACATGCAGTTAGAACTCTAAATCAACACGGTTTGTGCTAGCTTCTTGAAACTTGACACAATACAGTAGTTCTACGTTCTATCTCTAAGGTTTGATTCCTCTTGATGTAGCCTTAAGCAGAGACTGGAGAATAACTCATTCAATGAAAGGCGTTGTTAGGCTGCCACAAAACTACAGTCTCCTGAAATCACAACACATATTTTTTCTTCCGACCTTCATGATACTTTCAAGTAATGAGCAGTAGACCAATCAAACTTGGATGCCCTAGTTTCGTTCTTCTAGGTTGAAGCATTCGTTTGCAGTAACAGTTTGAATTTTTAGGTTTCACTCTGTTTTCTCCTATATTGACAGATGCAGTTCTAACTCTAAATCAACACGGTTTGTGCTAGCTTCTTGAAACTTGACACAATACAGTAGTTCTACGTTCTATCTGTACGGTTTGTTTCCTCTTGATGTAGCCTTAAGCAGAAACTGGAGAATAACTCATTCAATGAATGGCGTTGTTAGGCTGCCAAAAAACTACAGTCTCCTGAAATGACAACATATATTTCTTCTTCCGACCTTCATGATACTTTCAAGTAATGAGCAGTACACCAATCAAACTTGGATGCCCAAGTTTCGTTCTCCTAGGTTGAAGCATTCGTTTGCAGTAACAGTTTGAATTTTTAGGTTTCACTCTGTTTTCTCTTATATTGACAGATGTAGTTCGAACTCTAAATCAAACACGGTTTATGCTAGCTTGTTGAAACTTGACACAATACAGTAGTTCTACGTTCTATCTCTAAGGTTTGTTTCGTCTTGATGTAGCCTTAAGCAGAGACTGGAGAATAACTCATTCAATGAAAGGCGTTGTTAGGCTACCAAAAAACTACAGTCTCCTGAAATCACAGCATATATTTTTTCTTCCGACCTTCGTGATACTTTCAAGTAATGAGCAGTACACAAATCAAACACGGATGCCCAAGTTTCGTTCTCCTAGGTTGAAGCATTCGTTTGCAGTAACAGTTTGAATTTTTAGGTTTCACTCTGTTTTCTCCTATATTGACAGATGCAGTTCGAACTCTAAATCAAACACAGTTTGTGCTAGCTTCTTGAAACTTGACACAATACAGTAGTTCTACGTTCTATCTCTAAGTTTTGTTTCCTCTTGATGTAGCCTAATGCAGGGACTGCGAATAACACTTATATGGAAGGGGTTGCCAAACTTCCAAACACTAGAGTCTCCTGAAATCTCAACATATATTTTTTCATCCAATCTTCATGATACATTCACGTAATGATCAGTACACCAATCCCACTTGGATGCCCAAGTTTAGTTCTCCTTGATTGAAGGATTCGTTTACAGGAACAGTTTGAATTTTTAGGTTTCACTCTGTTTTCTCCTATATTGACAGATGCAGTTCGAACTCTAAATCAACACGGTTTGTGCTAGCTTCTTGAAACTTGACACAATACAGTAGTTCTACGTTCTATCTCTAAGGTTTGTTTCCTCTTGATGTAGCCTTAAGCAAAGACTGGCGAATAACTCATTCAATGAAATGCGTTGCTGGGTTGCCAAAAAACTACAGTCTCCTGTAATCTCAACATATATTTTTTCTTCCGACCTTCATGATACTTTCAAGTAATGAGCAGTACACCAATCAAACTTGGATGCCCTAGTTTCGTTCTCCTAGGTTGAAGCATTCGTTTGCAAGAACAATTTGAATTTTTACGTTTCAATCTGTTTTCTCCTATATTGACACATGCAGTTAGAACTCTAAATCAACACGGTTTGTGCTAGCTTCTTGAAACTTGACACAATACAGTAGTTCTACGTTCTATCTCTAAGGTTTGATTCCTCTTGATGTAGCCTTAAGCAGAGACTGGAGAATAACTCATTCAATGAAAGGCGTTGTTAGGCTCCCACAAAACTACAGTCTCCTGAAATCACAACACATATTTTTTCTTCCGACCTTCATGATACTTTCAAGTAATGAGCAGTAGACCAATCAAACTTGGATGCCCTAGTTTCGTTCTTCTAGGTTGAAGCATTCGTTTGCACTAACAGTTTGAATTTTTAGGTTTCACTCTGTTTTCTCCTATATTGACAGATGCAGTTCTAACTCTAAATCAACACGGTTTGTGCTAGCTTCTTGAAACTTGACACAATACAGTAGTTCTACGTTCTATCTGTACGGTTTGTTTCCTCTTGATGTAGCCTTAAGCAGAAACTGGAGAATAACTCATTCAATGAATGGCGTTGTTAGGCTGCCAAAAAACTACAGTCTCCTGAAATGACAACATATATTTCTTCTTCCGACCTTCATGATACTTTCAAGTAATGAGCAGTACACCAATCAAACTTGGATGCCCAAGTTTCGTTCTCCTAGGTTGAAGCATTCGTTTGCAGTAACAGTTTGAATTTTTAGGTTTCACTCTGTTTTCTCTTATATTGACAGATGTAGTTCGAACTCTAAATCAAACACGGTTTATGCTAGCTTGTTGAAACTTGACACAATACAGTAGTTCTACGTTCTATCTCTAAGGTTTGTTTCGTCTTGATGTAGCCTTAAGCAGAGACTGGAGAATAACTCATTCAATGAAAGGCGTTGTTAGGCTACCAAAAAACTACAGTCTCCTGAAATCACAGCATATATTTTTTCTTCCGACCTTCGTGATACTTTCAAGTAATGAGCAGTACACAAATCAAACACGGATGCCCAAGTTTCGTTCTCCTAGGTTGAAGCATTCGTTTGCAGTAACAGTTTGAATTTTTAGGTTTCACTCTGTTTTCTCCTATATTGACAGATGCAGTTCGAACTCTAAATCAAACACAGTTTGTGCTAGCTTCTTGAAACTTGACACAATACAGTAGTTCTACGTTCTATCTCTAAGTTTTGTTTCCTCTTGATGTAGCCTAATGCAGGGACTGCGAATAACACTTATATGGAAGGGGTTGCCAAACTTCCAAACACTAGAGTCTCCTGAAATCTCAACATATATTTTTTCATCCAATCTTCATGATACATTCACGTAATGATCAGTACACCAATCCCACTTGGATGCCCAAGTTTAGTTCTCCTTGATTGAAGGATTCGTTTACAGGAACAGTTTGAATTTTTAGGTTTCACTCTGTTTTCTCCTATATTGACAGATGCAGTTCGAACTCTAAATCAACACGGTTTGTGCTAGCTTCTTGAAACTTGACACAATACAGTAGTTCTACGTTCTATCTCTAAGGTTTGTTTCCTCTTGATGTAGCCTTAAGCAAAGACTGGCGAATAACTCATTCAATGAAATGCGTTGCTGGGTTGCGAAAAAACTACAGTCTCCTGTAATCTCAACATATATTTTTTCTTCCGACCTTCATGATACTTTCAAGTAATGAGCAGTACACCAATCAAACTTGGATGCCCTAGTTTCGTTCTCCTAGGTTGAAGCATTCGTTTGCAAGAACAATTTGAATTTTTACGTTTCAATCTGTTTTCTCCTATATTGACACATGCAGTTAGAACTCTAAATCAACACGGTTTGTGCTAGCTTCTTGAAACTTGACACAATACAGTAGTTCTACGTTCTATCTCTAAGGTTTGATTCCTCTTGATGTAGCCTTAAGCAGAGACTGGAGAATAACTCATTCAATGAAAGGCGTTGTTAGGCTCCCACAAAACTACAGTCTCCTGAAATCACAACACATATTTTTTCTTCCGACCTTCATGATACTTTCAAGTAATGAGCAGTAGACCAATCAAACTTGGATGCCCTAGTTTCGTTCTTCTAGGTTGAAGCATTCGTTTGCACTAACAGTTTGAATTTTTAGGTTTCACTCTGTTTTCTCCTATATTGACAGATGCAGTTCTAACTCTAAATCAACACGGTTTGTGCTAGCTTCTTGAAACTTGACACAATACAGTAGTTCTACGTTCTATCTGTACGGTTTGTTTCCTCTTGATGTAGCCTTAAGCAGAAACTGGAGAATAACTCATTCAATGAATGGCGTTGTTACGCTGCCAAAAAACTACAGTCTCCTGAAATGACAACATATATTTCTTCTTCCGACCTTCATGATACTTTCAAGTAATGAGCAGTACACCAATCAAACTTGGATGCCCAAGTTTCGTTCTCCTAGGTTGAAGCATTCGTTTGCAGTAAAAGTTTGAATTTTTAGGTTTCACTCTGTTTTCTCTTATATTGACAGATGTAGTTCGAACTCTAAATCAAACACGGTTTATGCTAGCTTGTTGAAACTTGACACAATACAGTAGTTCTACGTTCTATGTGTACGGTTTGTTTCCTCTTGATGTAGCCTTAAGCAGAAACTGGAGAATAACCCATTCAATGAATGGCGTTGTTAGGCTGCCAAAAAACTACAGTCTCAGGAAATCACAGCATATATTTTTTCTTCCGACCTTCGTGATACTTTCAAGTAATGAGCAGTACACAAATCAAACTTGGATGCCCAAGTTTCGTTCTCCTATGTTGAAGCATTCGTTTGCAAGAACAATTTGAATTTTTACGTTTCAATCTGTTTTCTCCTATATTGACACATGCAGTTAGAACTCTAAATCAACACGGTTTGTGCTAGCTTCTTGAAACTTGACACAATACAGTAGTTCTACGTTCTATCTCTAAGGTTTGATTCCTCTTGATGTAGCCTTAAGCAGAGACTGGAGAATAACTCATTCAATGAAAGGCGTTGTTAGGCTCCCACAAAACTACAGTCTCCTGAAATCACAACACATATTTTTTGTTCCGACCTTCATGATACTTTCAAGTAATGAGCAGTACACCAATCAAACTTGGATGCCCAAGTTTCGTTCTCCTAGGTTGAAGCATTCGTTTGCAGTAACAGTTTGAATTTTTAGGTTTTACTCTGTTTTCTCCTATATTGACAGACGCAGTCCGAACTCTAAATCAAACACAGTTTGTGCTAGCTTCTTGAAACTTGACACAATACAGTAGTTCTACGTTCTATCTCTAAGTTTTGTTTCCTCTTGATGTAGCCTAATGCAGGGACTGCGAATAACACTTATATGGAAAGGGGTTGCCAAACTTCCAAACACTAGCGTCTCCTGAAATCTCAACATATATTGTTTCATCCAATCTTCATGATACATTCACGTAATGATCAGTACACCAATCCCACTTGGATGCCCAAGTTTAATTCTCCTAGATTGAAGCATTCGTTTGCAGTAACAGTTTGAATTTTTAGGTTTCACTCTGTTTTCTCCTATATTGACAGATGCAGTTCGAACTCTAAATCAACACGGTTTGTGCTAGCTTCTTGAAACTTGACACAATACAGTAGTTCTGCGTTCTATCTCTAAGGTTTGTTTCCTCTTGATGTAGCCTTAAGCAGAGACTGGAGAATAACTCATTCAATGAAAGGCGTTGTTAGGCTGCCAAAAAACTACAGTGTCCTGAAATCACAACATATATTTTTTCTTCCGACCTTCATGATACTTTCAAGTAATGAGCAGTACACCAATCAAACTTGGATGCCCTAGTTTCGTTCTCCTAGGTTGAAGCATTCGTTTGCAAGAACAATTTGAATTTTTACGTTTCAATCTGTTTTCTCCTATATTGACACATGCAGTTAGAACTCTAAATCAACACGGTTTGTGCTAGCTTCTTGAAACTTGACACAATACAGTAGTTCTACGTTCTATCTCTAAGGTTTGATTCCTCTTGATGTAGCCTTAAGCAGAGACTGGAGAATAACTCATTCAATGAAAGGCGTTGTTAGGCTGCCACAAAACTACAGTCTCCTGAAATCACAACACATATTTTTTCTTCCGACCTTCATGATACTTTCAAGTAATGAGCAGTAGACCAATCAAACTTGGATGCCCTAGTTTCGTTCTTCTAGGTTGAAGCATTCGTTTGCAGTAACAGTTTGAATTTTTAGGTTTCACTCTGTTTTCTCCTATATTGACAGATGCAGTTCTAACTCTAAATCAACACGGTTTGTGCTAGCTTCTTGAAACTTGACACAATACAGTAGTTCTACGTTTTATCTGTACGGTTTGTTTCCTCTTGATGTAGCCTTAAGCAGAAACTGGAGAATAACTCATTCAATGAATGGCGTTGTTAGGCTGCCAAAAAACTACAGTCTCCTGAAATGACAACATATATTTCTTCTTCCGACCTTCATGATACTTTCAAGTAATGAGCAGTACACCAATCAAACTTGGATGCCCAAGTTTCGTTCTCCTAGGTTGAAGCATTCGTTTGCAGTACCAGTTTGAATTTTTAGGTTTCACTCTGTTTTCTCTTATATTGACAGATGTAGTTCGAACTCTAAATCAAACACGGTTTATGCTAGCTTGTTGAAACTTGACACAATACAGTAGTTCTACGTTCTATCTCTAAGGTTTGTTTCGTCTTGATGTAGCCTTAAGCAGAGACTGGAGAATAACTCATTCAATGAAAGGCGTTGTTAGGCTGCCAAAAAACTACAGTCTCCTGAAATCACAGCATATATTTTTTCTTCCGACCTTCGTGATACTTTCAAGTAATGAGCAGTACACAAATCAAACACGGATGCCCAAGTTTCGTTCTCCTAGGTTGAAGCATTCGTTTGCAGTAACAGTTTGAATTTTTAGGTTTCACTCTGTTTTCTCCTATATTGACAGATGCAGTTCGAACTCTAAATCAAACACAGTTTGTGCTAGCTTCTTGAAACTTGACACAATACAGTAGTTCTACGTTCTATCTCTAAGTTTTGTTTCCTCTTGATGTAGCCTAATGCAGGGACTGCGAATAACACTTATATGGAAAGGGGTTGCCAAACTTCCAAACACTAGAGTCTCCTGAAATCTCAACATATATTTTTTCATCCAATCTTCATGATACATTCACGTAATGATCAGTACACCAATCCCACTTGGATGCCCAAGTTTAGTTCTCCTTGATTGAAGCATTCGTTTACAGGAACAGTTTGAATTTTTAGGTTTCACTCTGTTTTCTCCTATATTGACAGATGCAGTTCGAACTCTAAATCAACACGGTTTGTGCTAGCTTCTTGAAACTTGACACAATACAGTAGTTCTACGTTCTATCTCTAAGGTTTGTTTCCTCTTGATGTAGCCTTAAGCAAAGACTGGCGAATAACTCATTCAATGAAATGCGTTGCTGGGTTGCCAAAAAACTACAGTCTCCTGTAATCTCAACATATATTTTTTCTTCCGACCTGCATGATACTTTCAAGTAATGAGCTGTACACCAATCAAACTTGGATGCCCTAGTTTCGTTCTCCTAGGTTGAAGCATTCGTTTGCAAGAACAATTTGAATTTTTACGTTTCCATCTGTTTTCTCCTATATTGACACATGCAGTTAGAACTCTAAATCAACACGGTTTGTGCTAGCTTCTTGAAACTTGACACAATACAGTAGTTCTACGTTCTATCTCTAAGGTTTGATTCCTCTTGATGTAGCCTTAAGCAGAGACTGGAGAATAACTCATTCAATGAAAGGCGTTGTTAGGCTCCCACAAAACTACAGTCTCCTGAAATCACAACACATATTTTTTGTTCCGACCTTCATGATACTTTCAAGTAATGAGCAGTACACCAATCAAACTTGGATGCCCAAGTTTCGTTCTCCTAGGTTGAAGCATTCGTTTGCAGTAACAGTTTGAATTTTTAGGTTTTACTCTGTTTTCTCCTATATTGACAGATGCAGTCCGAACTCTAAATCAAACACAGTTTGTGCTAGCTTCTTGAAACTTGACAAAATACAGTAGTTCTACGTTCTATCTCTAAGTTTTGTTTCCTCTTGATGTAGCCTAATGCAGGGACTGCGAATAACACTTATATGGAAAGGGGTTGCCAAACTTCCAAACACTAGCGTCTCCTGAAATCTCAACATATATTTTTTCATCCAATCTTCATGATACATTCACGTAATGATCAGTACACCAATCCCACTTGGATGCCCAAGTTTAGTTCTCCTAGATTGAAGCATTCGTTTGCAGTAACAGTTTGAATTTTTAGGTTTCACTCTGTTTTCTCCTATATTGACAGATGCAGTTCGAACTCTAAATCAACACGGTTTGTGCTAGCTTCTTGAAACTTGACACAATACAGTAGTTCTGCGTTCTATCTCTAAGGTTTGTTTCCTCTTGATGTAGCCTTAAGCAGAGACTGGAGAATAACTCATTCAATGAAAGGCGTTGTTAGGCTGCCAAAAAACTACAGTGTCCTGAAATCACAACATATATTTTTTCTTCCGACCTTCATGATACTTTCAAGTAATGAGCAGTACACCAATCAAACTTGGATGCCCTAGTTTCGTTCTCCTAGGTTGAAGCATTCGTTTGCAAGAACAATTTGAATTTTTACGTTTCAATCTGTTTTCTCCTATATTGACACATGCAGTTAGAACTCTAAATCAACACGGTTTGTGCTAGCTTCTTGAAACTTGACACAATACAGTAGTTCTACGTTCTATCTCTAAGGTTTGATTCCTCTTGATGTAGCCTTAAGCAGAGACTGGAGAATAACTCATTCAATGAAAGGCGTTGTTAGGCTGCCACAAAACTACAGTCTCCTGAAATCACAACACATATTTTTTCTTCCGACCTTCATGATACTTTCAAGTAATGAGCAGTAGACCAATCAAACTTGGATGCCCTAGTTTCGTTCTTCTAGGTTGAAGCATTCGTTTGCAGTAACAGTTTGAATTTTTAGGTTTCACTCTGTTTTCTCCTATATTGACAGATGCAGTTCTAACTCTAAATCAACACGGTTTGTGCTAGCTTCTTGAAACTTGACACAATACAGTAGTTCTACGTTCTATCTGTACGGTTTGTTTCCTCTTGATGTAGCCTTAAGCAGAAACTGGAGAATAACTCATTCAATGAATGGCGTTGTTAGGCTGCCAAAAAACTACAGTCTCCTGAAATGACAACATATATTTCTTCTTCCGACCTTCATGATACTTTCAAGTAATGAGCAGTACACCAATCAAACTTGGATGCCCAAGTTTCGTTCTCCTAGGTTGAAGCATTCGTTTGCAGTAACAGTTTGAATTTTTAGGTTTCACTCTGTTTTCTCTTATATTGACAGATGTAGTTCGAACTCTAAATCAAACACGGTTTATGCTAGCTTGTTGAAACTTGACACAATACAGTAGTTCTACGTTCTATCTCTAAGGTTTGTTTCGTCTTGATGTAGCCTTAAGCAGAGACTGGAGAATAACTCATTCAATGAAAGGCGTTGTTAGGCTACCAAAAAACTACAGTCTCCTGAAATCACAGCATATATTTTTTCTTCCGACCTTCGTGATACTTTCAAGTAATGAGCAGTACACAAATCAAACACGGATGCCCAAGTTTCGTTCTCCTAGGTTGAAGCATTCGTTTGCAGTAACAGTTTGAATTTTTAGGTTTCACTCTGTTTTCTCCTATATTGACAGATGCAGTTCGAACTCTAAATCAAACACAGTTTGTGCTAGCTTCTTGAAACTTGACACAATACAGTAGTTCTACGTTCTATCTCTAAGTTTGTTTCCTCTTGATGTAGCCTAATGCAGGGACTGCGAATAACACTTATATGGAAAGGGGTTCCAAACTTCCAAACACTAGCGTCTCCTGAAATCTCAACATATATTTTTTCATCCAATCTTCATGATACATTCACGTAATGATCAGTACACCAATCCCACTTGGATGCCCAAGTTTAGTTCTCCTAGATTGAAGCATTCGTTTGCAGTAACAGTTTGAATTTTTAGGTTTCACTCTGTTTTCTCCTATATTGACAGATGCAGTTCGAACTCTAAATCAACACGGTTTGTGCTAGCTTCTTGAAACTTGACACAATACAGTAGTTCTGCGTTCTATCTCTAAGGTTTGTTTCCTCTTGATGTAGCCTTAAGCAGAGACTGGAGAATAACTCATTCAATGAAAGGCGTTGTTAGGCTGCCAAAAAACTACAGTGTCCTGAAATCACAACATATATTTTTTCTTCCGACCTTCATGATACTTTCAAGTAATGAGCAGTACACCAATCAAACTTGGATGCCCTAGTTTCGTTCTCCTAGGTTGAAGCATTCGTTTGCAAGAACAATTTGAATTTTTACGTTTCAATCTGTTTTCTCCTATATTGACACATGCAGTTAGAACTCTAAATCAACACGGTTTGTGCTAGCTTCTTGAAACTTGACACAATACAGTAGTTCTACGTTCTATCTCTAAGGTTTGATTCCTCTTGATGTAGCCTTAAGCAGAGACTGGAGAATAACTCATTCAATGAAAGGCGTTGTTAGGCTGCCACAAAACTACAGTCTCCTGAAATCACAACACATATTTTTTCTTCCGACCTTCATGATACTTTCAAGTAATGAGCAGTAGACCAATCAAACTTGGATGCCCTAGTTTCGTTCTTCTAGGTTGAAGCATTCGTTTGCAGTAACAGTTTGAATTTTTAGGTTTCACTCTGTTTTCTCCTATATTGACAGATGCAGTTCTAACTCTAAATCAACACGGTTTGTGCTAGCTTCTTGAAACTTGACACAATACAGTAGTTCTACGTTCTATCTGTACGGTTTGTTTCCTCTTGATGTAGCCTTAAGCAGAAACTGGAGAATAACTCATTCAATGAATGGCGTTGTTAGGCTGCCAAAAAACTACAGTCTCCTGAAATGACAACATATATTTCTTCTTCCGACCTTCATGATACTTTCAAGTAATGAGCAGTACACCAATCAAACTTGGATGCCCAAGTTTCGTTCTCCTAGGTTGAAGCATTCGTTTGCAGTAACAGTTTGAATTTTTAGGTTTCACTCTGTTTTCTCTTATATTGACAGATGTAGTTCGAACTCTAAATCAAACACGGTTTATGCTAGCTTGTTGAAACTTGACACAATACAGTAGTTCTACGTTCTATCTCTAAGGTTTGTTTCGTCTTGATGTAGCCTTAAGCAGAGACTGGAGAATAACTCATTCAATGAAAGGCGTTGTTAGGCTACCAAAAAACTACAGTCTCCTGAAATCACAGCATATATTTTTTCTTCCGACCTTCGTGATACTTTCAAGTAATGAGCAGTACACAAATCAAACACGGATGCCCAAGTTTCGTTCTCCTAGGTTGAAGCATTCGTTTGCAGTAACAGTTTGAATTTTTAGGTTTCACTCTGTTTTCTCCTATATTGACAGATGCAGTTCGAACTCTAAATCAAACACAGTTTGTGCTAGCTTCTTGAAACTTGACACAATACAGTAGTTCTACGTTCTATCTCTAAGTTTTGTTTCCTCTTGATGTAGCCTAATGCAGGGACTGCGAATAACACTTATATGGAAGGGGTTGCCAAACTTCCAAACACTAGAGTCTCCTGAAATCTCAACATATATTTTTTCATCCAATCTTCATGATACATTCACGTAATGATCAGTACACCAATCCCACTTGGATGCCCAAGTTTAGTTCTCCTTGATTGAAGGATTCGTTTACAGGAACAGTTTGAATTTTTAGGTTTCACTCTGTTTTCTCCTATATTGACAGATGCAGTTCGAACTCTAAATCAACACGGTTTGTGCTAGCTTCTTGAAACTTGACACAATACAGTAGTTCTACGTTCTATCTCTAAGGTTTGTTTCCTCTTGATGTAGCCTTAAGCAAAGACTGGCGAATAACTCATTCAATGAAATGCGTTGCTGGGTTGCCAAAAAACTACAGTCTCCTGTAATCTCAACATATATTTTTTCTTCCGACCTTCATGATACTTTCAAGTAATGAGCAGTACACCAATCAAACTTGGATGCCCTAGTTTCGTTCTCCTAGGTTGAAGCATTCGTTTGCAAGAACAATTTGAATTTTTACGTTTCAATCTGTTTTCTCCTATATTGACACATGCAGTTAGAACTCTAAATCAACACGGTTTGTGCTAGCTTCTTGAAACTTGACACAATACAGTAGTTCTACGTTCTATCTCTAAGGTTTGATTCCTCTTGATGTAGCCTTAAGCAGAGACTGGAGAATAACTCATTCAATGAAAGGCGTTGTTAGGCTCCCACAAAACTACAGTCTCCTGAAATCACAACACATATTTTTTCTTCCGACCTTCATGATACTTTCAAGTAATGAGCAGTAGACCAATCAAACTTGGATGCCCTAGTTTCGTTCTTCTAGGTTGAAGCATTCGTTTGCACTAACAGTTTGAATTTTTAGGTTTCACTCTGTTTTCTCCTATATTGACAGATGCAGTTCTAACTCTAAATCAACACGGTTTGTGCTAGCTTCTTGAAACTTGACACAATACAGTAGTTCTACGTTCTATCTGTACGGTTTGTTTCCTCTTGATGTAGCCTTAAGCAGAAACTGGAGAATAACTCATTCAATGAATGGCGTTGTTACGCTGCCAAAAAACTACAGTCTCCTGAAATGACAACATATATTTCTTCTTCCGACCTTCATGATACTTTCAAGTAATGAGCAGTACACCAATCAAACTTGGATGCCCAAGTTTCGTTCTCTTAGGTTGAAGCATTCGTTTGCAGTAAAAGTTTGAATTTTTAGGTTTCACTCTGTTTTCTCTTATATTGACAGATGTAGTTCGAACTCTAAATCAAACACGGTTTATGCTAGCTTGTTGAAACTTGACACAATACAGTAGTTCTACGTTCTATCTCTAAGGTTTGTTTCGTCTTGATGTAGCCTTAAGCAGAGACTGGAGAATAACTCATTCAATGAAAGGCGTTGTTAGGCTGCCAAAAAACTACAGTCTCCTGAAATCACAGCATATATTTTTTCTTCCGACCTTCGTGATACTTTCAAGTAATGAGCAGTACACAAATCAAACACGGATGCCCAAGTTTCGTTCTCCTAGGTTGAAGCATTCGTTTGCAGGAACAGTTTGAATTTTTAGGTTTCACTCTGTTTTCTCCTATATTGACAGATGCAGTCCGAACTCTAAATCAAACACAGTTTGTGCTAGCTTCTTGAAACTTGACACAATACAGTAGTTCTACGTTCTATCTCTAAGTTTGTTTCCTCTTGATGTAGCCTAATGCAGGGACGGCGAATAACACTTATATGGAAAGGGGTTGCCAAACTTCCAAACACTAGCGTCTCCTGAAATCTCAACATATATTTTTTCATCCAATCTTCATGATACATTCACGTAATGATCAGTACACCAATCCCACTTGGATGCCCAAGTTTAGTTCTCCTAGATTGAAGCATTCGTTTGCAGTAACAGTTTGAATTTTTAGGTTTCACTCTGTTTTCTCCTATATTGACAGATGCAGTTCGAACTCTAAATCAACACGGTTTGTGCTAGCTTCTTGAAACTTGACACAATACAGTAGTTCTGCGTTCTATCTCTAAGGTTTGTTTCCTCTTGATGTAGCCTTAAGCAGAGACTGGAGAATAACTCATTCAATGAAAGGCGTTGTTAGGCTGCCAAAAAACTACAGTGTCCTGAAATCACAACATATATTTTTTCTTCCGACCTTCATGATACTTTCAAGTAATGAGCAGTACACCAATCAAACTTGGATGCCCTAGTTTCGTTCTCCTAGGTTGAAGCATTCGTTTGCAAGAACAATTTGAATTTTTACGTTTCAATCTGTTTTCTCCTATATTGACACATGCAGTTAGAACTCTAAATCAACACGGTTTGTGCTAGCTTCTTGAAACTTGACACAATACAGTAGTTCTACGTTCTATCTCTAAGGTTTGATTCCTCTTGATGTAGCCTTAAGCAGAGACTGGAGAATAACTCATTCAATGAAAGGCGTTGTTAGGCTCCCACAAAACTACAGTCTCCTGAAATCACAACACATATTTTTTCTTCCGACCTTCATGATACTTTCAAGTAATGAGCAGTAGACCAATCAAACTTGGATGCCCTAGTTTCGTTCTTCTAGGTTGAAGCATTCGTTTGCACTAACAGTTTGAATTTTTAGGTTTCACTCTGTTTTCTCCTATATTGACAGATGCAGTTCTAACTCTAAATCAACACGGTTTGTGCTAGCTTCTTGAAACTTGACACAATACAGTAGTTCTACGTTCTATCTGTACGGTTTGTTTCCTCTTGATGTAGCCTTAAGCAGAAACTGGAGAATAACTCATTCAATGAATGGCGTTGTTAGGCTGCCAAAAAACTACAGTCTCCTGAAATGACAACATATATTTCTTCTTCCGACCTTCATGATACTTTCAAGTAATGAGCAGTACACCAATCAAACTTGGATGCCCAAGTTTCGTTCTCCTAGGTTGAAGCATTCGTTTGCAGTAACAGTTTGAATTTTTAGGTTTCACTCTGTTTTCTCTTATATTGACAGATGTAGTTCGAACTCTAAATCAAACACGGTTTATGCTAGCTTGTTGAAACTTGACACAATACAGTAGTTCTACGTTCTATCTCTAAGGTTTGTTTCGTCTTGATGTAGCCTTAAGCAGAGACTGGAGAATAACTCATTCAATGAAAGGCGTTGTTAGGCTGCCAAAAAACTACAGTCTCCTGAAATCACAGCATATATTTTTTCTTCCGACCTTCGTGATACTTTCAAGTAATGAGCAGTACACAAATCAAACACGGATGCCCAAGTTTCGTTCTCCTAGGTTGAAGCATTCGTTTGCAGGAACAGTTTGAATTTTTAGGTTTCACTCTGTTTTCTCCTATATTGACAGATGCAGTCCGAACTCTAAATCAAACACAGTTTGTGCTAGCTTCTTGAAACTTGACACAATACAGTAGTTCTACGTTCTATCTCTAAGTTTGTTTCCTCTTGATGTAGCCTAATGCAGGGACTGCGAATAACACTTATATGGAAAGGGGTTGCCAAACTTCCAAACACTAGCGTCTCCTGAAATCTCAACATATATTTTTTCATCCAATCTTCATGATACATTCACGTAATGATCAGTACACCAATCCCACTTGGATGCCCAAGTTTAGTTCTCCTAGATTGAAGCATTCGTTTGCAGTAACAGTTTGAATTTTTAGGTTTCACTCTGTTTTCTCCTATATTGACAGATGCAGTTCGAACTCTAAATCAACACGGTTTGTGCTAGCTTCTTGAAACTTGACACAATACAGTAGTTCTGCGTTCTATCTCTAAGGTTTGTTTCCTCTTGATGTAGCCTTAAGCAGAGACTGGAGAATAACTCATTCAATGAAAGGCGTTGTTAGGCTGCCAAAAAACTACAGTGTCCTGAAATCACAACATATATTTTTTCTTCCGACCTTCATGATACTTTCAAGTAATGAGCAGTACACCAATCAAACTTGGATGCCCTAGTTTCGTTCTCCTAGGTTGAAGCATTCGTTTGCAAGAACAATTTGAATTTTTACGTTTCAATCTGTTTTCTCCTATATTGACACATGCAGTTAGAACTCTAAATCAACACGGTTTGTGCTAGCTTCTTGAAACTTGACACAATACAGTAGTTCTACGTTCTATCTCTAAGGTTTGATTCCTCTTGATGTAGCCTTAAGCAGAGACTGGAGAATAACTCATTCAATGAAAGGCGTTGTTAGGCTGCCACAAAACTACAGTCTCCTGAAATCACAACACATATTTTTTCTTCCGACCTTCATGATACTTTCAAGTAATGAGCAGTAGACCAATCAAACTTGGATGCCCTAGTTTCGTTCTTCTAGGTTGAAGCATTCGTTTGCAGTAACAGTTTGAATTTTTAGGTTTCACTCTGTTTTCTCCTATATTGACAGATGCAGTTCTAACTCTAAATCAACACGGTTTGTGCTAGCTTCTTGAAACTTGACACAATACAGTAGTTCTACGTTCTATCTGTACGGTTTGTTTCCTCTTGATGTAGCCTTAAGCAGAAACTGGAGAATAACTCATTCAATGAATGGCGTTGTTAGGCTGCCAAAAAACTACAGTCTCCTGAAATGACAACATATATTTCTTCTTCCGACCTTCATGATACTTTCAAGTAATGAGCAGTACACCAATCAAACTTGGATGCCCAAGTTTCGTTCTCCTAGGTTGAAGCATTCGTTTGCAGTAACAGTTTGAATTTTTAGGTTTCACTCTGTTTTCTCTTATATTGACAGATGTAGTTCGAACTCTAAATCAAACACGGTTTATGCTAGCTTGTTGAAACTTGACACAATACAGTAGTTCTACGTTCTATCTCTAAGGTTTGTTTCGTCTTGATGTAGCCTTAAGCAGAGACTGGAGAATAACTCATTCAATGAAAGGCGTTGTTAGGCTACCAAAAAACTACAGTCTCCTGAAATCACAGCATATATTTTTTCTTCCGACCTTCGTGATACTTTCAAGTAATGAGCAGTACACAAATCAAACACGGATGCCCAAGTTTCGTTCTCCTAGGTTGAAGCATTCGTTTGCAGTAACAGTTTGAATTTTTAGGTTTCACTCTGTTTTCTCCTATATTGACAGATGCAGTTCGAACTCTAAATCAAACACAGTTTGTGCTAGCTTCTTGAAACTTGACACAATACAGTAGTTCTACGTTCTATCTCTAAGTTTTGTTTCCTCTTGATGTAGCCTAATGCAGGGACTGCGAATAACACTTATATGGAAGGGGTTGCCAAACTTCCAAACACTAGAGTCTCCTGAAATCTCAACATATATTTTTTCATCCAATCTTCATGATACATTCACGTAATGATCAGTACACCAATCCCACTTGGATGCCCAAGTTTAGTTCTCCTTGATTGAAGGATTCGTTTACAGGAACAGTTTGAATTTTTAGGTTTCACTCTGTTTTCTCCTATATTGACAGATGCAGTTCGAACTCTAAATCAACACGGTTTGTGCTAGCTTCTTGAAACTTGACACAATACAGTAGTTCTACGTTCTATCTCTAAGGTTTGTTTCCTCTTGATGTAGCCTTAAGCAAAGACTGGCGAATAACTCATTCAATGAAATGCGTTGCTGGGTTGCCAAAAAACTACAGTCTCCTGTAATCTCAACATATATTTTTTCTTCCGACCTTCATGATACTTTCAAGTAATGAGCAGTACACCAATCAAACTTGGATGCCCTAGTTTCGTTCTCCTAGGTTGAAGCATTCGTTTGCAAGAACAATTTGAATTTTTACGTTTCAATCTGTTTTCTCCTATATTGACACATGCAGTTAGAACTCTAAATCAACACGGTTTGTGCTAGCTTCTTGAAACTTGACACAATACAGTAGTTCTACGTTCTATCTCTAAGGTTTGATTCCTCTTGATGTAGCCTTAAGCAGAGACTGGAGAATAACTCATTCAATGAAAGGCGTTGTTAGGCTCCCACAAAACTACAGTCTCCTGAAATCACAACACATATTTTTTCTTCCGACCTTCATGATACTTTCAAGTAATGAGCAGTAGACCAATCAAACTTGGATGCCCTAGTTTCGTTCTTCTAGGTTGAAGCATTCGTTTGCACTAACAGTTTGAATTTTTAGGTTTCACTCTGTTTTCTCCTATATTGACAGATGCAGTTCTAACTCTAAATCAACACGGTTTGTGCTAGCTTCTTGAAACTTGACACAATACAGTAGTTCTACGTTCTATCTGTACGGTTTGTTTCCTCTTGATGTAGCCTTAAGCAGAAACTGGAGAATAACTCATTCAATGAATGGCGTTGTTACGCTGCCAAAAAACTACAGTCTCCTGAAATGACAACATATATTTCTTCTTCCGACCTTCATGATACTTTCAAGTAATGAGCAGTACACCAATCAAACTTGGATGCCCAAGTTTCGTTCTCCTAGGTTGAAGCATTCGTTTGCAGTAAAAGTTTGAATTTTTAGGTTTCACTCTGTTTTCTCTTATATTGACAGATGTAGTTCGAACTCTAAATCAAACACGGTTTATGCTAGCTTGTTGAAACTTGACACAATACAGTAGTTCTACGTTCTATCTCTAAGGTTTGTTTCGTCTTGATGTAGCCTTAAGCAGAGACTGGAGAATAACTCATTCAATGAAAGGCGTTGTTAGGCTGCCAAAAAACTACAGTCTCCTGAAATCACAGCATATATTTTTTCTTCCGACCTTCGTGATACTTTCAAGTAATGAGCAGTACACAAATCAAACACGGATGCCCAAGTTTCGTTCTCCTAGGTTGAAGCATTCGTTTGCAGGAACAGTTTGAATTTTTAGGTTTCACTCTGTTTTCTCCTATATTGACAGATGCAGTCCGAACTCTAAATCAAACACAGTTTGTGCTAGCTTCTTGAAACTTGACACAATACAGTAGTTCTACGTTCTATCTCTAAGTTTGTTTCCTCTTGATGTAGCCTAATGCAGGGACTGCGAATAACACTTATATGGAAAGGGGTTGCCAAACTTCCAAACACTAGCGTCTCCTGAAATCTCAACATATATTTTTTCATCCAATCTTCATGATACATTCACGTAATGATCAGTACACCAATCCCACTTGGATGCCCAAGTTTAGTTCTCCTAGATTGAAGCATTCGTTTGCAGTAACAGTTTGAATTTTTAGGTTTCACTCTGTTTTCTCCTATATTGACAGATGCAGTTCGAACTCTAAATCAACACGGTTTGTGCTAGCTTCTTGAAACTTGACACAATACAGTAGTTCTGCGTTCTATCTCTAAGGTTTGTTTCCTCTTGATGTAGCCTTAAGCAGAGACTGGAGAATAACTCATTCAATGAAAGGCGTTGTTAGGCTGCCAAAAAACTACAGTGTCCTGAAATCACAACATATATTTTTTCTTCCGACCTTCATGATACTTTCAAGTAATGAGCAGTACACCAATCAAACTTGGATGCCCTAGTTTCGTTCTCCTAGGTTGAAGCATTCGTTTGCAAGAACAATTTGAATTTTTACGTTTCAATCTGTTTTCTCCTATATTGACACATGCAGTTAGAACTCTAAATCAACACGGTTTGTGCTAGCTTCTTGAAACTTGACACAATACAGTAGTTCTACGTTCTATCTCTAAGGTTTGATTCCTCTTGATGTAGCCTTAAGCAGAGACTGGAGAATAACTCATTCAATGAAAGGCGTTGTTAGGCTGCCACAAAACTACAGTCTCCTGAAATCACAACACATATTTTTTCTTCCGACCTTCATGATACTTTCAAGTAATGAGCAGTAGACCAATCAAACTTGGATGCCCTAGTTTCGTTCTTCTAGGTTGAAGCATTCGTTTGCAGTAACAGTTTGAATTTTTAGGTTTCACTCTGTTTTCTCCTATATTGACAGATGCAGTTCTAACTCTAAATCAACACGGTTTGTGCTAGCTTCTTGAAACTTGACACAATACAGTAGTTCTACGTTCTATCTGTACGGTTTGTTTCCTCTTGATGTAGCCTTAAGCAGAAACTGGAGAATAACTCATTCAATGAATGGCGTTGTTAGGCTGCCAAAAAACTACAGTCTCCTGAAATGACAACATATATTTCTTCTTCCGACCTTCATGATACTTTCAAGTAATGAGCAGTACACCAATCAAACTTGGATGCCCAAGTTTCGTTCTCCTAGGTTGAAGCATTCGTTTGCAGTAACAGTTTGAATTTTTAGGTTTCACTCTGTTTTCTCTTATATTGACAGATGTAGTTCGAACTCTAAATCAAACACGGTTTATGCTAGCTTGTTGAAACTTGACACAATACAGTAGTTCTACGTTCTATCTCTAAGGTTTGTTTCGTCTTGATGTAGCCTTAAGCAGAGACTGGAGAATAACTCATTCAATGAAAGGCGTTGTTAGGCTACCAAAAAACTACAGTCTCCTGAAATCACAGCATATATTTTTTCTTCCGACCTTCGTGATACTTTCAAGTAATGAGCAGTACACAAATCAAACACGGATGCCCAAGTTTCGTTCTCCTAGGTTGAAGCATTCGTTTGCAGTAACAGTTTGAATTTTTAGGTTTCACTCTGTTTTCTCCTATATTGACAGATGCAGTTCGAACTCTAAATCAAACACAGTTTGTGCTAGCTTCTTGAAACTTGACACAATACAGTAGTTCTACGTTCTATCTCTAAGTTTTGTTTCCTCTTGATGTAGCCTAATGCAGGGACTGCGAATAACACTTATATGGAAGGGGTTGCCAAACTTCCAAACACTAGAGTCTCCTGAAATCTCAACATATATTTTTTCATCCAATCTTCATGATACATTCACGTAATGATCAGTACACCAATCCCACTTGGATGCCCAAGTTTAGTTCTCCTTGATTGAAGGATTCGTTTACAGGAACAGTTTGAATTTTTAGGTTTCACTCTGTTTTCTCCTATATTGACAGATGCAGTTCGAACTCTAAATCAACACGGTTTGTGCTAGCTTCTTGAAACTTGACACAATACAGTAGTTCTACGTTCTATCTCTAAGGTTTGTTTCCTCTTGATGTAGCCTTAAGCAAAGACTGGCGAATAACTCATTCAATGAAATGCGTTGCTGGGTTGCCAAAAAACTACAGTCTCCTGTAATCTCAACATATATTTTTTCTTCCGACCTTCATGATACTTTCAAGTAATGAGCAGTACACCAATCAAACTTGGATGCCCTAGTTTCGTTCTCCTAGGTTGAAGCATTCGTTTGCAAGAACAATTTGAATTTTTACGTTTCAATCTGTTTTCTCCTATATTGACACATGCAGTTAGAACTCTAAATCAACACGGTTTGTGCTAGCTTCTTGAAACTTGACACAATACAGTAGTTCTACGTTCTATCTCTAAGGTTTGATTCCTCTTGATGTAGCCTTAAGCAGAGACTGGAGAATAACTCATTCAATGAAAGGCGTTGTTAGGCTCCCACAAAACTACAGTCTCCTGAAATCACAACACATATTTTTTCTTCCGACCTTCATGATACTTTCAAGTAATGAGCAGTAGACCAATCAAACTTGGATGCCCTAGTTTCGTTCTTCTAGGTTGAAGCATTCGTTTGCACTAACAGTTTGAATTTTTAGGTTTCACTCTGTTTTCTCCTATATTGACAGATGCAGTTCTAACTCTAAATCAACACGGTTTGTGCTAGCTTCTTGAAACTTGACACAATACAGTAGTTCTACGTTCTATCTGTACGGTTTGTTTCCTCTTGATGTAGCCTTAAGCAGAAACTGGAGAATAACTCATTCAATGAATGGCGTTGTTACGCTGCCAAAAAACTACAGTCTCCTGAAATGACAACATATATTTCTTCTTCCGACCTTCATGATACTTTCAAGTAATGAGCAGTACACCAATCAAACTTGGATGCCCAAGTTTCGTTCTCCTAGGTTGAAGCATTCGTTTGCAGTAAAAGTTTGAATTTTTAGGTTTCACTCTGTTTTCTCTTATATTGACAGATGTAGTTCGAACTCTAAATCAAACACGGTTTATGCTAGCTTGTTGAAACTTGACACAATACAGTAGTTCTACGTTCTATCTCTAAGGTTTGTTTCGTCTTGATGTAGCCTTAAGCAGAGACTGGAGAATAACTCATTCAATGAAAGGCGTTGTTAGGCTGCCAAAAAACTACAGTCTCCTGAAATCACAGCATATATTTTTTCTTCCGACCTTCGTGATACTTTCAAGTAATGAGCAGTACACAAATCAAACACGGATGCCCAAGTTTCGTTCTCCTAGGTTGAAGCATTCGTTTGCAGGAACAGTTTGAATTTTTAGGTTTCACTCTGTTTTCTCCTATATTGACAGATGCAGTCCGAACTCTAAATCAAACACAGTTTGTGCTAGCTTCTTGAAACTTGACACAATACAGTAGTTCTACGTTCTATCTCTAAGTTTGTTTCCTCTTGATGTAGCCTAATGCAGGGACTGCGAATAACACTTATATGGAAAGGGGTTGCCAAACTTCCAAACACTAGCGTCTCCTGAAATCTCAACATATATTTTTTCATCCAATCTTCATGATACATTCACGTAATGATCAGTACACCAATCCCACTTGGATGCCCAAGTTTAGTTCTCCTAGATTGAAGCATTCGTTTGCAGTAACAGTTTGAATTTTTAGGTTTCACTCTGTTTTCTCCTATATTGACAGATGCAGTTCGAACTCTAAATCAACACGGTTTGTGCTAGCTTCTTGAAACTTGACACAATACAGTAGTTCTGCGTTCTATCTCTAAGGTTTGTTTCCTCTTGATGTAGCCTTAAGCAGAGACTGGAGAATAACTCATTCAATGAAAGGCGTTGTTAGGCTGCCAAAAAACTACAGTGTCCTGAAATCACAACATATATTTTTTCTTCCGACCTTCATGATACTTTCAAGTAATGAGCAGTACACCAATCAAACTTGGATGCCCTAGTTTCGTTCTCCTAGGTTGAAGCATTCGTTTGCAAGAACAATTTGAATTTTTACGTTTCAATCTGTTTTCTCCTATATTGACACATGCAGTTAGAACTCTAAATCAACACGGTTTGTGCTAGCTTCTTGAAACTTGACACAATACAGTAGTTCTACGTTCTATCTCTAAGGTTTGATTCCTCTTGATGTAGCCTTAAGCAGAGACTGGAGAATAACTCATTCAATGAAAGGCGTTGTTAGGCTGCCACAAAACTACAGTCTCCTGAAATCACAACACATATTTTTTCTTCCGACCTTCATGATACTTTCAAGTAATGAGCAGTAGACCAATCAAACTTGGATGCCCTAGTTTCGTTCTTCTAGGTTGAAGCATTCGTTTGCAGTAACAGTTTGAATTTTTAGGTTTCACTCTGTTTTCTCCTATATTGACAGATGCAGTTCTAACTCTAAATCAACACGGTTTGTGCTAGCTTCTTGAAACTTGACACAATACAGTAGTTCTACGTTCTATCTGTACGGTTTGTTTCCTCTTGATGTAGCCTTAAGCAGAAACTGGAGAATAACTCATTCAATGAATGGCGTTGTTAGGCTGCCCAAAAACTACAGTCTCCTGAAATGACAACATATATTTCTTCTTCCGACCTTCATGATACTTTCAAGTAATGAGCAGTACACCAATCAAACTTGGATGCCCAAGTTTCGTTCTCCTAGGTTGAAGCATTCGTTTGCAGTAACAGTTTGAATTTTTAGGTTTCACTCTGTTTTCTCTTATATTGACAGATGTAGTTCGAACTCTAAATCAAACACGGTTTATGCTAGCTTGTTGAAACTTGACACAATACAGTAGTTCTACGTTCTATCTCTAAGGTTTGTTTCGTCTTGATGTAGCCTTAAGCAGAGACTGGAGAATAACTCATTCAATGAAAGGCGTTGTTAGGCTACCAAAAAACTACAGTCTCCTGAAAATCACAGCATATATTTTTTCTTCCGACCTTCGTGATACTTTCAAGTAATGAGCAGTACACAAATCAAACACGGATGCCCAAGTTTCGTTCTCCTAGGTTGAAGCATTCGTTTGCAGTAACAGTTTGAATTTTTAGGTTTCACTCTGTTTTCTCCTATATTGACAGATGCAGTTCGAACTCTAAATCAAACACAGTTTGTGCTAGCTTCTTGAAACTTGACACAATACAGTAGTTCTACGTTCTATCTCTAAGTTTTGTTTCCTCTTGATGTAGCCTAATGCAGGGACTGCGAATAACACTTATATGGAAGGGGTTGCCAAACTTCCAAACACTAGAGTCTCCTGAAATCTCAACATATATTTTTTCATCCAATCTTCATGATACATTCACGTAATGATCAGTACACCAATCCCACTTGGATGCCCAAGTTTAGTTCTCCTTGATTGAAGGATTCGTTTACAGGAACAGTTTGAATTTTTAGGTTTCACTCTGTTTTCTCCTATATTGACAGATGCAGTTCGAACTCTAAATCAACACGGTTTGTGCTAGCTTCTTGAAACTTGACACAATACAGTAGTTCTACGTTCTATCTCTAAGGTTTGTTTCCTCTTGATGTAGCCTTAAGCAAAGACTGGCGAATAACTCATTCAATGAAATGCGTTGCTGGGTTGCCAAAAAACTACAGTCTCCTGTAATCTCAACATATATTTTTTTCTTCCGACCTTCATGATACTTTCAAGTAATGAGCAGTACACCAATCAAACTTGGATGCCCTAGTTTCGTTCTCCTAGGTTGAAGCATTCGTTTGCAAGAACAATTTGAATTTTTACGTTTCAATCTGTTTTCTCCTATATTGACACATGCAGTTAGAACTCTAAATCAACACGGTTTGTGCTAGCTTCTTGAAACTTGACACAATACAGTAGTTCTACGTTCTATCTCTAAGGTTTGATTCCTCTTGATGTAGCCTTAAGCAGAGACTGGAGAATAACTCATTCAATGAAAGGCGTTGTTAGGCTCCCACAAAACTACAGTCTCCTGAAATCACAACACATATTTTTTCTTCCGACCTTCATGATACTTTCAAGTAATGAGCAGTAGACCAATCAAACTTGGATGCCCTAGTTTCGTTCTTCTAGGTTGAAGCATTCGTTTGCAGTAACAGTTTGATTTTTAGGTTTCACTCTGTTTTCTCCTATATTGACAGATGCAGTTCTAACTCTAAATCAACACGGTTTGTGCTAGCTTCTTGAAACTTGACACAATACAGTAGTTCTACGTTCTATCTGTACGGTTTGTTTCCTCTTGATGTAGCCTTAAGCAGAAACTGGAGAATAACTCATTCAATGAATGGCGTTGTTACGCTGCCAAAAAACTACAGTCTCCTGAAATGACAACATATATTTCTTCTTCCGACCTTCATGATACTTTCAAGTAATGAGCAGTACACCAATCAAACTTGGATGCCCAAGTTTCGTTCTCCTAGGTTGAAGCATTCGTTTGCAGTAAAAGTTTGAATTTTTAGGTTTCACTCTGTTTTCTCTTATATTGACAGATGTAGTTCGAACTCTAAATCAAACACGGTTTATGCTAGCTTGTTGAAACTTGACACAATACAGTAGTTCTACGTTCTATCTCTAAGGTTTGTTTCGTCTTGATGTAGCCTTAAGCAGAGACTGGAGAATAACTCATTCAATGAAAGGCGTTGTTAGGCTGCCAAAAAACTACAGTCTCCTGAAATCACAGCATATATTTTTCTTCCGACCTTCGTGATACTTTCAAGTAATGAGCAGTACACAAATCAAACACGGATGCCAAGTTTCGTTCTCCTAGGTTGAAGCATTCGTTTGCAGGAACAGTTTGAATTTTAGGTTTCACTCTGTTTTCTCCTATATTGACAGATGCAGTCCGAACTCTAAATCAAACACAGTTTGTGCTAGCTTCTTGAACTTGACACAATACAGTAGTTCTACGTTCTATCTCTAAGTTTGTTTCCTCTTGATGTAGCCTAATGCAGGGACTGCGAATAACACTTATATGGAAAGGGTTGCCAAACTTCCAAACACTAGCGTCTCCTGAAATCTCAACATATATTTTTTCATCCAATCTTCATGATACATTCACGTAATGATCAGTACACCAATCCCACTTGGATGCCCAAGTTTAGTTCTCCTAGATTGAAGCATTCGTTTGCAGTAACAGTTTGAATTTTTAGGTTTCACTCTGTTTTCTCCTATATTGACAGATGCAGTTCGAACTCTAAATCAACACGGTTTGTGCTAGCTTCTTGAAACTTGACACAATACAGTAGTTCTGCGTTCTATCTCTAAGGTTTGTTTCCTCTTGATGTAGCCTTAAGCAGAGACTGGAGAATACTCATTCAATGAAAAGGCGTTGTTAGGCTGCCAAAAAACTACAGTGTCCTGAAATCACAACATATATTTTTTCTTCCGACCTTCATGATACTTTCAAGTAATGAGCAGTACACCAATCAAACTTGGATGCCCTAGTTTCGTTCTCCTAGGTTGAAGCATTCGTTTGCAAGAACAATTTGAATTTTTACGTTTCAATCTGTTTTCTCCTATATTGACACATGCAGTTAGAACTCTAAATCAACACGGTTTGTGCTAGCTTCTTGAAACTTGACACAATACAGTAGTTCTACGTTCTATCTCTAAGGTTTGATTCCTCTTGATGTAGCCTTAAGCAGAGACTGGAGAATAACTCATTCAATGAAAGGCGTTGTTAGGCTGCCACAAACTACAGTCTCCTGAAATCACAACACATATTTTTTCTTCCGACCTTCATGATACTTTCAAGTAATGAGCAGTAGACCAATCAAACTTGGATGCCCTAGTTTCGTTCTTCTAGGTTGAAGCATTCGTTTGCAGTAACAGTTTGAATTTTTAGGTTTCACTCTGTTTTCTCCTATATTGACAGATGCAGTTCTAACTCTAAATCAACACGGTTTGTGCTAGCTTCTTGAAACTTGACACAATACAGTAGTTCTACGTTCTATCTGTACGGTTTGTTTCCTCTTGATGTAGCCTTAAGCAGAAACTGGAGAATAACTCATTCAATGAATGGCGTTGTTAGGCTGCCAAAAAACTACAGTCTCCTGAAATGACAACATATATTTCTTCTTCCGACCTTCATGATACTTTCAAGTAATGAGCAGTACACCAATCAAACTTGGATGCCCAAGTTTCGTTCTCCTAGGTTGAAGCATTCGTTTGCAGTAACAGTTTGAATTTTTAGGTTTCACTCTGTTTTCTCTTATATTGACAGATGTAGTTCGAACTCTAAATCAAACACGGTTTATGCTAGCTTGTTGAAACTTGACACAATACAGTAGTTCTACGTTCTATCTCTAAGGTTTGTTTCGTCTTGATGTAGCCTTAAGCAGAGACTGGAGAATAACTCATTCAATGAAAGGCGTTGTTAGGCTACCAAAAAACTACAGTCTCCTGAAATCACAGCATATATTTTTTCTTCCGACCTTCGTGATACTTTCAAGTAATGAGCAGTACACAAATCAAACACGGATGCCCAAGTTTCGTTCTCCTAGGTTGAAGCATTCGTTTGCAGTAACAGTTTGAATTTTTAGGTTTTACTCTGTTTTCTCCTATATTGACAGATGCAGTCCGAACTCTAAATCAAACACAGTTTGTGCTAGCTTCTTGAAACTTGACACAATACAGTAGTTCTACGTTCTATCTCTAAGTTTTGTTTCCTCTTGATGTAGCCTAATGCAGGGACTGCGAATAACACTTATATGGAAAGGGGTTGCCAAACTTCCAAACACTAGCGTCTCCTGAAATCTCAACATATATTTTTTCATCCAATCTTCATGATACATTCACGTAATGATCAGTACACCAATCCCACTTGGATGCCCAAGTTTAGTTCTCCTTGATTGAAGCATTCGTTTGCAGTAACAGTTTGAATTTTTAGGTTTCACTCTGTTTTCTCCTATATTGACAGATGCAGTTCGAACTCTAAATCAACACGGTTTGTGCTAGCTTCTTGAAACTTGACACAATACAGTAGTTCTACGTTCTATCTCTAAGGTTTGTTTCCTCTTGATGTAGCCTTAAGCAAAGACTGGCGAATAACTCATTCAATGAAATGCGTTGCTGGGTTGCCAAAAAACTACAGTCTCCTGTAATCTCAACATATATTTTTTCTTCCGACCTTCATGATACTTTCAAGTAATGAGCAGTACACCAATCAAACTTGGATGCCCTAGTTTCGTTCTCCTAGGTTGAAGCATTCGTTTGCAAGAACAATTTGAATTTTTACGTTTCAATCTGTTTTCTCCTATATTGACACATGCAGTTAGAACTCTAAATCAACACGGTTTGTGCTAGCTTCTTGAAACTTGACACAATACAGTAGTTCTACGTTCTATCTCTAAGGTTTGATTCCTCTTGATGTAGCCTTAAGCAGAGACTGGAGAATAACTCATTCAATGAAAGGCGTTGTTAGGCTGCCACAAAACTACAGTCTCCTGAAATCACAACACATATTTTTTCTTCCGACCTTCATGATACTTTCAAGTAATGAGCAGTAGACCAATCAAACTTGGATGCCCTAGTTTCGTTCTTCTAGGTTGAAGCATTCGTTTGCACTAACAGTTTGAATTTTTAGGTTTCACTCTGTTTTCTCCTATATTGACAGATGCAGTTCTAACTCTAAATCAACACGGTTTGTGCTAGCTTCTTGAAACTTGACACAATACAGTAGTTCTACGTTCTATCTGTACGGTTTGTTTCCTCTTGATGTAGCCTTAAGCAGAAACTGGAGAATAACTCATTCAATGAATGGCGTTGTTAGGCTGCCAAAAAACTACAGTCTCCTGAAATGACAACATATATTTCTTCTTCCGACCTTCATGATACTTTCAAGTAATGAGCAGTACACCAATCAAACTTGGATGCCCAAGTTTCGTTCTCCTAGGTTGAAGCATTCGTTTGCAGTAACAGTTTGAATTTTTAGGTTTCACTCTGTTTTCTCTTATATTGACAGATGTAGTTCGAACTCTAAATCAAACACGGTTTATGCTAGCTTGTTGAAACTTGACAATACAGTAGTTCTACGTTCTATCTCTAAGGTTTGTTTCGTCTTGATGTAGCCTTAAGCAGAGACTGGAGAATAACTCATTCAATGAAAGGCGTTGTTAGGCTGCCAAAAAACTACAGTCTCCTGAAATCACAGCATATATTTTTTCTTCCGACCTTCGTGATACTTTCAAGTAATGAGCAGTACACAAATCAAACACGGATGCCCAAGTTTCGTTCTCCTAGGTTGAAGCATTCGTTTGCAGTAACAGTTTGAATTTTTAGGTTTCACTCTGTTTTCTCCTATATTGACAGATGCAGTTCGAACTCTAAATCAAACACAGTTTGTGCTAGCTTCTTGAAACTTGACACAATACAGTAGTTCTACGTTCTATCTCTAAGTTTTGTTTCCTCTTGATGTAGCCTAATGCAGGGACTGCGAATAACACTTATATGGAAAGGGGTTGCCAAACTTCCAAACACTAGAGTCTCCTGAAATCTCAACATATATTTTTTCATCCAATCTTCATGATACATTCACGTAATGATCAGTACACCAATCCCACTTGGATGCCCAAGTTTAGTTCTCCTTGATTGAAGCATTCGTTTCCAGGAACAGTTTGAATTTTTAGGTTTCACTCTGTTTTCTCCTATATTGACAGATGCAGTTCGAACTCTAAATCAACACGGTTTGTGCTAGCTTCTTGAAACTTGACACAATACAGTAGTTCTACGTTCTATCTCTAAGGTTTGTTTCCTCTTGATGTAGCCTTAAGCAGAGACTGGCGAATAACTCATTCAATGAAATGCGTTGCTGGGTTGCCAAAAAACTACAGTCTCCTCTAATCTCAACATATATTTTTTCTTCCGACCTTCATGATACTTTCAAGTAATGAGCTGTACACCAATCAAACTTGGATGCCCTAGTTTCGTTCTCCTAGGTTGAAGCATTCGTTTGCAAGAACAATTTGAATTTTTACGTTTCAATCTGTTTTCTCCTAAATTGACACATGCAGTTAGAACTCTAAATCAACACGGTTTGTGCTAGCTTCTTGAAACTTGACACAATACAGTAGTTCTACGTTCTATCTCTAAGGTTTGATTCCTCTTGATGTAGCCTTAAGCAGAGACTGGAGAATAACTCATTCAATGAAAGGCGTTGTTAGGCTCCCACAAAACTACAGTCTCCTGAAATCACAACACATATTTTTTGTTCCGACCTTCATGATACTTTCAAGTAATGAGCAGTACACCAATCAAACTTGGATGCCCAAGTTTCGTTCTCCTAGGTTGAAGCATTCGTTTGCAGTAACAGTTTGAATTTTTAGATTTCACTCTGTTTTCTCCTATATTGACAGATGCAGTTCTAACTCTAAATCAACACGGTTTGTGCTAGCTTCTTGAAACTTGACACAATACAGTAGTTCTACGTTCTATCTGTACGGTTTGTTTCCTCTTGATGTAGCCTTAAGCAGAAACTGGAGAAAAACTCATTCAATGAATGGCGTTGTTAGGCTGCCAAAAAACTACAGTCTCCTGAAATGACAACATATATTTCTTCTTCCGACCTTCATGATACTTTCAAGTAATGAGCAGTACACCAATCAAACTTGGATGCCAAAGTTTCGTTCTCCTAGGTTGAAGCATTCGTTTGCAGTAACAGTTTGAATTTTTAGGTTTCACTCTGTTTTCTCTTATATTGACAGATGTAGTTCGAACTCTAAATCAAACACGGTTTATGCTAGCTTGTTGAAACTTGACACAATACAGTAGTTCTACGTTCTATCTCTAAGGTTTGTTTCGTCTTGATGTAGCCTTAAGCAGAGACTGGAGAATAACTCATTCAATGAAAGGCGTTGTTAGGCTGCCAAAACTACAGTCTCCTGAAATCACAGCATATATTTTTTCTTCCGACCTTCGTGATAATTTCAAGTAATGAGCAGTACACAAATCAAACACGGATGCCCAAGTTTCGTTCTCCTAGGTTGAAGCATTCGTTTGCAAGAACAATTTGAATTTTTACGTTTCAATCTGTTTTCTCCTATATTGACACATGCAGTTAGAACTCTAAATCAACACGGTTTGTGCTAGCTTCTTGAAACTTGACACAATACAGTAGTTCTACGTTCTATCTCTAAGGTTTGATTCCTCTTGATGTAGCCTTAAGCAGAGACTGGAGAATAACTCATTCAATGAAAGGCATTGTTAGGCTCCCACAAAACTACAGTCTCCTGAAATCACAACACATATTTTTTGTTCCGACCTTCATGATACTTTCAAGTAATGAGCAGTACACCAATCAAACTTGGATGCCCAAGTTTCGTTCTCCTAGGTTGAAGCATTCGTTTGCAGTAACAGTTTGAATTTTTAGGTTTTACTCTGTTTTCTCCTATATTGACAGATGCAGTCCGAACTCTAAATCAAACACAGTTTGTGCTAGCTTCTTGAAACTTGACACACTACAGTAGTTCTACGTTCTATCTCTAAGTTTTGTTTCCTCTTGATGTAGCCTAATGCAGGGACTGCGAATAACACTTATATGGAAAGGGGTTGCCAAACTTCCAAACACTAGAGTCTCCTGAAATCTCAACATATATTTTTTCATCCAATCTTCATGATACATTCACGTAATGATCAGTACACCAATCCCACTTGGATGCCCAAGTTAAGTTCTCCTTGATTGAAGCATTCGTTTACAGGAACAGTTTGAATTTTTAGGTATCACTCTGTTTTCTCCTATATTGACAGATGCAGTTCGAACTCTAAATCAACACGGTTTGTGCTAGCTTCTTGAAACTTGACACAATACAGTAGTTCTACGTTCTATCTCTAAGGTTTGTTTCCTCTTGATGTAGCCTTAAGCAAAGACTGGCGAATAACTCATTCAATGAAATGCGTTGCTGGGTTGCCAAAAAACTACAGTCTCCTCTAATCTCAACATATATTTTTTTCTTCCGACCTTCATGATACTTTCAAGTAATGAGCTGTACACCAATCAAACTTGGATGCCCTAGTTTCGTTCTCCTAGGTTGAAGCATTCGTTTGCAAGAACAATTTGAATTTTTACGTTTCAATCTGTTTTCTCCTATATTGACACATGCAGTTAGAACTCTAAATCAACACGGTTTGTGCTAGCTTCTTGAAACTTGACACAATACAGTAGTTCTACGTTCTATCTCTAAGGTTTGATTCCTCTTGATGTAGCCTTAAGCAGAGACTGGAGAATAACTCATTCAATGAAAGGCGTTGTTAGGCTCCCACAAAACTACAGTCTCCTGAAATCACAACACATATTTTTTGTTCCGACCTTCATGATACTTTCAAGTAATGAGCAGTACACCAATCAAACTTGGATGCCCAAGTTTCGTTCTCCTAGGTAGAAGCATTCGTTTGCAGTAACAGTTTGAATTTTTAGGTTTTACTCTGTTTTCTCCTATATTGACAGATGCAGTCCGAACTCTAAATCAAACACAGTTTGTGCTAGCTTCTTGAAACTTGACACAATACAGTAGTTCTACGTTCTATCTCTAAGTTTTGTTTCCTCTTGATGTAGCCTAATGCAGGGACTGCGAATAACACTTATATGGAAAGGGGTTGCCAAACTTCCAAACACTAGCGTCTCCTGAAATCTCAACATATATTTTTTCATCCAATCTTCATGATACATTCACGTAATGATCAGTACACCAATCCCACTTGGATGCCCAAGTTTAGTTCTCCTTGATTGAAGCATTCGTTTCCAGGAACAGTTTGAATTTTTAGGTTTCACTCTGTTTTCTCCTATATTGACAGATGCAGTTCGAACTCTAAATCAACACGGTTTGTGCTAGCTTCTTGAAACTTGACACAATACAGTAGTTCTACGTTCTATCTCTAAGGTTTGTTTCCTCTTGATGTAGCCTTAAGCAGAGACTGGAGAATAACTCATTCAATGAAAGGCGTTGTTAGGCTGCCACAAAACTACAGTCTCCTGAAATCACAACACATATTTTTTCTTCCGACCTTCATGATACTTTCAAGTAATGAGCAGTAGACCAATCAAACTTGGATGCCCTAGTTTCGTTCTTCTAGGTTGAAGCATTCGTTTGCAGTAACAGTTTGAATTTTAGGTTTCACTCTGTTTTCTCCTATATTGACAGATGCAGTTCTAACTCTAAATCAACACGGTTTGTGCTAGCTTCTTGAAACTTGACACAATACAGTAGTTCTACGTTCTATCTGTACGGTTTGTTTCCTCTTGATGTAGCCTTAAGCAGAAACTGGAGAATAACTCATTCAATGAATGGCGTTGTTAGGCTGCCAAAAAACTACAGTCTCCTGAAATGACAACATATATTTCTTCTTCCGACCTTCATGATACTTTCAAGTAATGAGCAGTACACCAATCAAATTTGGATGCCAAAGTTTCGTTCTCCTAGGTTGAAGCATTCGTTTGCAGTAACAGTTTGAATTTTTAGGTTTCACTCTGTTTTCTCTTATATTGACAGATGTAGTTCGAACTCTAAATCAAACACGGTTTATGCTAGCTTGCTGAAACTTGACACAATACAGTAGTTCTACGTTCTATCTCTAAGGTTTGTTTCGTCTTGATGTAGCCTTAAGCAGAGACTGGAGAATAACTCATTCAATGAAAGGCGTTGTTAGGCTGCCAAAAAACTACAGTCTCCTGAAATCACAGCATATATTTTTTCTTCCGACCTTCGTGATACTTTCAAGTAATGAGCAGTACACAAATCAAACACGGATGCCCAAGTTTCGTTCTCCTAGGTTGAAGCATTCGTTTGCAGTAACAGTTTGAATTTTTAGGTTCACTCTGTTTTCTCCTATACTGACAGATGCAGTTCGAACTCTAAATCAAACACAGTTTGTGCTAGCTTCTTGAAACTTGACACAATACAGTAGTTCTACGTTCTATCTCTAAGGTTTGTTTCCTCTTGATGTAGCCTTAAGCAGAGACTGGAGAATAACTCATTCAATGAAAGGCGTTGTTAGGCTCCCACAAAACTACAGTCTCCTGAAATCACAACACATATTTTTTTGTTCCGACCTTCATGATACTTTCAAGTAATGAGCAGTACACCAATCAAACTTGGATGCCCAAGTTTCGTTCTCCTAGGTTGAAGCATTCGTTTGCAGTAACAGTTTGAATTTTTAGGTTTTACTCTGTTTTCTCCTATATTGACAGATGCAGTCCGAACTCTAAATCAAACACAGTTTGTGCTAGCTTCTTGAAACTTGACACACTACAGTAGTTCTACGTTCTATCTCTAAGTTTTGTTTCCTCTTGATGTAGCCTAATGCAGGGACTGCGAATAACACTTATATGGAAAGGGGTTGCCAAACTTCCAAACACTAGAGTCTCCTGAAATCTCAACATATATTTTTTTCATCCAATCTTCATGATACATTCACGTAATGATCAGTACACCAATCCCACTTGGATGCCCAAGTTAAGTTCTCCTTGATTGAAGCATTCGTTTACAGGAACAGTTTGAATTTTTAGGTATCACTCTGTTTTCTCCTATATTGACAGATGCAGTTCGAACTCTAAATCAACACGGTTTGTGCTAGCTTCTTGAAACTTGACA
Organism: Callospermophilus lateralis; assembly: GCF_048772815.1. Taxonomy (NCBI): domain Eukaryota; kingdom Metazoa; phylum Chordata; class Mammalia; order Rodentia; family Sciuridae; genus Callospermophilus; species Callospermophilus lateralis. The sequence continues at coordinate 57,116 of NW_027516179.1, forward strand.
CAATACAGTAGTTCTACGTTCTATCTCTAAGGTTTGTTTCCTCTTGATGTAGCCTTAAGCAAAGACTGGCGAATAACTCATTCAATGAAATGCGTTGCTGGGTTGCCAAAAAACTACAGTCTCCTCTAATCTCAACATATATTTTTTCTTCCGACCTTCATGATACTTTCAAGTAATGAGCTGTACACCAATCAAACTTGGATGCCCTAGTTTCGTTCTCCTAGGTTGAAGCATTCGTTTGCAAGAACAATTTGAATTTTTACGTTTCAATCTGTTTTCTCCTATATTGACACATGCAGTTAGAACTCTAAATCAACACGGTTTGTGCTAGCTTCTTGAAACTTGACACAATACAGTAGTTCTACGTTCTATCTCTAAGGTTTGATTCCTCTTGATGTAGCCTTAAGCAGAGACTGGAGAATAACTCATTCAATGAAAGGCGTTGTTAGGCTCCCACAAAACTACAGTCTCCTGAAATCACAACACATATTTTTTGTTCCGACCTTCATGATACTTTCAAGTAATGAGCAGTACACCAATCAAACTTGGATGCCCAAGTTTCGTTCTCCTAGGTAGAAGCATTCGTTTGCAGTAACAGTTTGAATTTTTAGGTTTTACTCTGTTTTCTCCTATATTGACAGATGCAGTCCGAACTCTAAATCAAACACAGTTTGTGCTAGCTTCTTGAAACTTGACACAATACAGTAGTTCTACGTTCTATCTCTAAGTTTTGTTTCCTCTTGATGTAGCCTAATGCAGGGACTGCGAATAACACTTATATGGAAAGGGGTTGCCAAACTTCCAAACACTAGCGTCTCCTGAAATCTCAACATATATTTTTTCATCCAATCTTCATGATACATTCACGTAATGATCAGTACACCAATCCCACTTGGATGCCCAAGTTTAGTTCTCCTTGATTGAAGCATTCGTTTCCAGGAACAGTTTGAATTTTTAGGTTTCACTCTGTTTTCTCCTATATTGACAGATGCAGTTCGAACTCTAAATCAACACGGTTTGTGCTAGCTTCTTGAAACTTGACACAATACAGTAGTTCTACGTTCTATCTCTAAGGTTTGTTTCCTCTTGATGTAGCCTTAAGCAGAGACTGGAGAATAACTCATTCAATGAAAGGCGTTGTTAGGCTGCCACAAAAGTACAGTCTCTTGAAATCACAACACATATTTTTTCTTCCGACCTTCATGATACTTTCAAGTAATGAGCAGTAGACCAATCAAACTTGGATGCCCTAGTTTCGTTCTTCTAGGTTGAAGCATTCGTTTGCAGTAACAGTTTGAATTTTTAGGTTTCACTCTGTTTTCTCCTATATTGACAGATGCAGTTCAAACTCTAAATCAACACGGTTTGTGCTAGCTTCTTGAAACTTGACACAATACAGTAGTTCTACGTTCTATCTCTAAGGTTTGTTTCCTCTTGATGTAGCCTTAAGCAGAGACTGGAGAATAACTCATTCAATGAAAGGCGTTGTTAGGCTGCCACAAAACTACAGTCTCCTGAAATCACAACACATATTTTTTCTTCCGACCTTCATGATACTTTCAAGTAATGAGCAGTAGACCAATCAAACTTGGATGCCCTAGTTTCGTTCTTCTAGGTTGAAGCATTCGTTTGCAGTAACAGTTTGAATTTTAGGTTTCACTCTGTTTTCTCCTATATTGACAGATGCAGTTCTAACTCTAAATCAACACGGTTTGTGCTAGCTTCTTGAAACTTGACACAATACAGTAGTTCTACGTTCTATCTGTACGGTTTGTTTCCTCTTGATGTAGCCTTAAGCAGAAACTGGAGAATAACTCATTCAATGAATGGCGTTGTTAGGCTGCCAAAAACTACAGTCTCCTGAAATGACAACATATATTTCTTCTTCCGACCTTCATGATACTTTCAAGTAATGAGCAGTACACCAATCAAATTTGGATGCCAAAGTTTCGTTCTCCTAGGTTGAAGCATTCGTTTGCAGTAACAGTTGAATTTTTAGGTTTCACTCTGTTTTCTCTTATATTGACAGATGTAGTTCGAACTCTAAATCAAACACGGTTTATGCTAGCTTGCTGAAACTTGACACAATACAGTAGTTCTACGTTCTATCTCTAAGGTTTGTTTCGTCTTGATGTAGCCTTAAGCAGAGACTGGAGAATAACTCATTCAATGAAAGGCGTTGTTAGGCTGCCAAAAAACTACAGTCTCCTGAAAATCACAGCATATATTTTTTCTTCCGACCTTCGTGATACTTTCAAGTAATGAGCAGTACACAAATCAAACACGGATGCCCAAGTTTCGTTCTCCTAGGTTGAAGCATTCGTTTGCAGTAACAGTTTGAATTTTTAGGTTTCACTCTGTTTTCTCCTATATTGACAGATGCAGTTCGAACTCTAAATCAAACACAGTTTGTGCTAGCTTCTTGAAACTTGACACAATACAGTAGTTCTACGTTCTATCTCTAAGTTTTGTTTCCTCTTGATGTAGCCTAATGCAGGGACTGCGAATAACACTTATATGGAAAGGGGTTGCCAAACTTCCAAACACTAGAGTCTCCTGAAATCTCAACATATATTTTTTCATCCAATCTTCATGATACATTCACGTAATGATCAGTACACCAATCCCACTTGGATGCCCAATTTAAGTTCTCCTTGATTGAAGCATTCGTTTACAGGAACAGTTTGAATTTTTAGGTTTCACTCTGTTTTCTCCTATATTGACAGATGCAGTTCGAACTCTAAATCAACACGGTTTGTGCTAGCTTCTTGAAACTGGACACAATAGAGTAGTTCTACGTTCTATCTCTAAGGTTTGTTTCCTCTTGATGTAGCCTTAAGCAGAGACTGGCGAATAACTCATTCAATGAAATGCGTTGCTGGGTTGCCAAAAAACTACAGTCTCCTCTAATCTCAACATATATTTTTTCTTCCGACCTTCATGATACTTTCAAGTAATGAGCTGTACACCAATCAAACTTGGATGCCCTAGTTTCGTTCTCCTAGGTTGAAGCATTCGTTTGCAAGAACAATTTGAATTTTTACGTTTCAATCTGTTTTCTCCTATATTGACACATGCCGTTAGAACTCTAAATCAACACGGTTTGTGCTAGCTTCTTGAAACTTGACACAATACAGTAGTTCTACGTTCTATCTCTAAGGTTTGATTCCTCTTGATGTAGCCTTAAGCAGAGACTGGAGAATAACTCATTCAATGAAAGGCGTTGTTAGGCTCCCACAAAACTACAGTCTCCTGAAATCACAGCATATATTTTTTCTTCCGACCTTCATGATACTTTCAAGTAATGAGCAGTACACCAATCAAACTTGGATGCCCAAGTTTCGTTCTCCTAGGTTGAAGCATTCGTTTGCAGTAACAGTTTGAATTTTTAGGTTTTACTCTGTTTTCTCCTATATTGACAGATGCAGTCCGAACTCTAAATCAAACACAGTTTGTGCTAGCTTCTTGAAACTTGACACAATACAGTAGTTCTACGTTCTATCTCTACGTTTTGTTTCCTCTTGATGTAGCCTAATGCAGGGACTGCGAATAACACTTATATGGAAAGGGGTTGCCAAACTTCCAAACACTAGCGTCTCCTGAAATCTCAACATATATTTTTTCATCCAATCTTCATGATACATTCACGTAATGATCAGTACACCAATCCCACTTGGATGCCCAAGTTTAGTTCTCCTTGATTGAAGCATTCGTTTCCAGGAACAGTTTGAATTTTTAGGTTTCACTCTGTTTTCTCCTATATTGACAGATGCAGTTCGAACTCTAAATCAACACGGTTTTGTGCTAGCTTCTTGAAACTTGACACAATACAGTAGTTCTACGTTCTATCTCTAAGGTTTGTTTCGTCTTGATGTAGCCTTAAGCAGAGACTGGAGAATAACTCATTCAATGAAAGGCGTTGTTAGGCTGCCACAAAACTACAGTCTCCTGAAATCACAACACATATTTTTTCTTCCGACCTTCATGATACTTTCAAGTAATGAGCAGTAGACCAATCAAACTTGGATGCCCTAGTTTCGTTCTTCTAGGTTGAAGCATTCGTTTGCAGTAACAGTTTGAATTTTTAGGTTTCACTCTGTTTTCTCCTATATTGACAGATGCAGTTCTAACTCTAAATCAACACGGTTTGTGCTAGCTTCTTGAAACTTGACACAATACAGTAGGTCTACGTTCTATCTGTACGGTTTGTTTCCTCTTGATGTAGCCTTAAGCAGAAACTGGAGAATAACTCATTCAATGAATGGCGTTGTTAGGCTGCCAAAAAACTACAGTCTCCTGAAATGACAACATATATTTCTTCTTCCGACCTTCATGATACTTTCAAGTAATGAGCAGTACACCAATCAAACTTGGATGCCAAAGTTTCGTTCTCCTAGGTTGAAGCATTCGTTTGCAGTAACAGTTTGAATTTTTAGGTTTCACTTTGTTTTCTCTTATATTGACAGATGTAGTTCGAACTCTAAATCAAACACGGTTTATGCTAGCTTGTTGAAACTTGACACAATACAGTAGTTCTACGTTCTGTCTCTAAGGTTTGTTTCGTCTTGATGTAGCCTTAAGCAGAGACTGGAGAATAACTCATTCAATGAAAGGCGTTGTTAGGCTGCAAAAAACTACAGTCTCCTGAAATCACAGCATATATTTTTTCTTCCGACCTTCGTGATACTTTCAAGTAATGAGCAGTACACAAATCAAACACGGATGCCCAAGTTTCGTTCTCCTAGGTTGAAGCATTCGTTTGCAGTAACAGTTTGAATTTTTAGGTTTCACTCTGTTTTCTCCTATATTGACAGATGCAGTTCGAACTCTAAATCAAACACAGTTTGTGCTAGCTTCTTGAAACTTGACACAATACAGTAGTTCTACGTTCTATCTCTAAGTTTTGTTTCCTCTTGATGTAGCCTAATGCAGGGACTGCGAATAACACTTATATGGAAAGGGGTTGCCAAACTTCCAAACACTAGAGTCTCCTGAAATCTCAACATATATTTTTTCATCCAATCTTCATGATACATTCACGTAATGATCAGTACACCAATCCCACTTGGATGCCCAAGTTTAGTTCTCCTTGATTGAAGCATTCGTTTACAGGAACAGTTTGAATTTTTAGGTTTCACTCTGTTTTCTCCTATATTGACAGATGCAGTTCGAACTCTAAATCAACACGGTTTGTGCTAGCTTCTTGAAACTTGACACAATACAGTAGTTCTACGTTCTATCTCTAAGGTTTGTTTCCTCTTGATGTAGCCTTAAGCAAAGACTGGCGAATAACTCATTCAATGAAATGCGTTGCTGGGTTGCCAAAAAACTACAGTCTCCTCTAATCTCAACATATATTTTTTCTTCCGACCTTCATGATACTTTCAAGTAATGAGCTGTACACCAATCAAACTTGGATGCCCTAGTTTCGTTCTCCTAGGTTGAAGCATTCGTTTCCAAGAACAATTTGAATTTTTACGTTTCAATCTGTTTTCTCCTATATTGACACATGCAGTTAGAACTCTAAATCAACACGGTTTGTGCTAGCTTCTTGAAACTTGACACAATACAGTAGTTCTACGTTCTATCTCTAAGGTTTGATTCCTCTTCATGTAGCCTTAAGCAGAGACTGGAGAATAACTCATTCAATGAAAGGCGTTGTTAGGCTCCCACAAAACTACAGTCTCCTGAAATCACAACACATATTTTTTGTTCCGACCTTCATGATACTTTCAAGTAATGAGCAGTACACCAATCAAACTTGGATGCCCAAGTTTCGTTCTCCTAGGTTGAAGCATTCGTTTGCAGTAACAGTTTGAATTTTTAGGTTTTACTCTGTTTTCTCCTATATTGACAGATGCAGTCCGAACTCTAAATCAAACACAGTTTGTGCTAGCTTCTTGAAACTTGACACAATACAGTAGTTCCACGTTCTATCTCTACGTTTTGTTTCCTCTTGATGTAGCCTAATGCAGGGACTGCGAATAACACTTATATGGAAAGGGGTTGCCAAACTTCCAAACACTAGCGTCTCCTGAAATCTCAACATATATTTTTTCATCCAATCTTCATGATACATTCACGTAATGATCAGTACACCAATCCCACTTGGATGCCCAAGTTTAGTTCTCCTTGATTGAAGCATTCGTTTACAGGAACAGTTTGAATTTTTAGGTTTCACTCTGTTTTCTCCTATATTGACAGATGCAGTTCGAACTCTAAATCAACACGGTTTGTGCTAGCTTCTTGAAACTTGACACAATACAGTAGTTCTACGTTCTATCTCTAAGGTTTGTTTCGTCTTGATGTAGCCTTAAGCAGAGACTGGAGAATAACTCATTCAATGAAAGGCTTTGTTAGGCTGCCACAAAAACTACAGTCTCCTGAAATCACAACACATATTTTTTCTTCCGACCTTCATGATACTTTCAAGTAATGAGCAGTAGACCAATCAAACTTGGATGCCCTAGTTTCGTTCTTCTAGGTTGAAGCATTCGTTTGCAGTAACAGTTTGAATTTTTAGGTTTCACTCTGTTTTCTCCTATATTGACAGATGCAGTTCTAACTCTAAATAACACGGTTTGTGCTAGCTTCTTGAAACTTGACACAATACAGTAGTTCTACGTTCTATCTGTACGGTTTGTTTCCTCTTGATGTAGCCTTAAGCAGAAACTGGAGAATAACTCATTCAATGAATGGCGTTGTTAGGCTGCCAAAAAACTACAGTCTCCTGAAATGACAACATATATTT
>NW_027516180.1:0-63859 GCF_048772815.1 Callospermophilus lateralis
AGGATCTTTAGGTCTTACAGTTGGGCTTAGGTCCCCTACTGGAGGAGGGCCACCATAAAGAATTTCACATGTGGTAAGGTTACTCAAAGAAACAAAGGGATTTTTTCTTGCATGAAACATTGCATAAGGCAGGAGCATAGTCCAATCTTATGCTGGTCTCTAAGCTTAATTTCGTTAAGGTCTCTTTAATGGTTCTATTCATTCTTTCTACTTGTCTTGAACTCTGTGGTCTATAAGCACAATTTAACTTCCAATTAATCCCCAGGTTCCTGGCTAACCCCTGACTTACCTGGGTCATGAACATCGGTCCATTGTCAGATCCTATTACCGGCTTAGCTTCCTCCAATGGTAGAGAGGCTTAGTCAGCAGCAGCGGAATCACTTAGAGTGTGTTGTGTGTTAGGGGACGAGGGCAGGGGATAAGGAGGGGGAGAAGAGTCCAGTAGAGTCAAATCTGTGACTCAGGGAGAACAGAGGGTGGAGGAGGAGGAGGTTGAGAGGGTTTGAGAGATCATGGGGGAAGGAGTAGGAGCAGAGGTAGGGGCAAGGAAAGGCTTCACCCATGGAGGAGGAGATTTGCAGAGGTCCTGCCAAGTTAAGATATATGGCTGTTGATCCGGATGGCTATGTGGCGCTGGCTGAAAGACAATACCTCTGACTTTTTAAATTAGTGGGAAGTAGAAAGATCCGTCTAGGGGCCATACGACTCCAAAGATGGGCCATTCTGAGGCACAGAGATTCTGCCAGGTCCAGCGTTTTACTAAAAAAAGAAAGATTCTGAGCCCTTAAGCGGACTTTGGTCCAGTGATCAAGGGTCAGGGACAGAGGCATTGACGTGCTCTGTTCCATAATGAAAGTTCCACAAACAGTAAAAGCAAGGACACACGACACAGATAAGACAAGACCATAAAGACAGGCAATGAACGTCCAACACTGAGACCAGGAATGAGTAGCCGGCAAAACCCAATGGTATGGCAATAACGAATCTAAAAGAAAATATCACTGAGTCGAGAAGACTATTGTTCCTTGATTTCCCGAGTTCTCTGCGGGGTCCTCCAGAGAGGTGCCCTTTGTCTCTGTGACATGTCTCTCAGCCACCGTCGGAGAGAGCCCAGGCTCTTCATCGCCAGCAATTTTGCCAAGCCCTAACAAGAAACCTGAAACCAGAAAGAGGCGCCTTACTTGCTCCGAGAGGAGCCCGTTGGGGTCTCTCATCCGCCACTGCTGGAACTCAGTGGAACCTCAATATGTAAAGGTCAGGCGAGTGTCAGAGGAAGATACTACCAAGAGACTGTCTCATGCAACAGCAAAGGGTTTATTTGTGGTCCAGCATGCTGGAGCTCAGAGCTAAATTAAATAGAGCAGAGACCTCTGAGAACAGCTTAAGCAGAGCTTATATACTTTCCTTGGAGAGGGAAGAGAGGGAAGTTCAGTGATGGGTAAGGGCGAGTGGGCGGTTTGCATGACACCGAGTGAGGGAGTACATTCTGCAGTTCGGCTGTTGGGAACAGTACATTCTAGAACAAGATTAGCAAACATTTCTCAAGATTTCAACAGTGTTTTGTTAAGCATACAGAAAAACAGGAAGTGACAAGTACCTATTTTATTAATTTTATTAACCTTTCACTACCGACTATGCCTTTTTGACTTAATGTTCCTTCTACATTAATTCATGCAACGTACAAGGTGCTATGCCATTGTATATCGATTTATCTGAGACAACTCTGCAGAACGTAATTCAACACCACGTATCACTATTAACACTAACCATACACTGTTCCCTCAATCTCACTTTACAGAAGAGCAGGGACAGAGTTGGTCTTAAAATCCAGGAAGGTAGGGTATCATCCACCAGCTGAGAACCTCAAAAGTCCCTGCAGAAATAATCCCTTGAGTCAGTGTAGGCAGGTATGAAGGATCTGAGAGAGCAAAAGTCATCTTCCATGGCAAACAACCTGGTCAGGTTGAAGGGATGTGTCTGAATTAGCCTCTCTCTTCCTAATGTAGAGAAGATGGACCAAACCATGGCTGTGTGGAGAGCTGTTCCCCGGTGCCTATGGTTGATATACCATCCTAACTTATGAATGAGTCACAGCAAGTAGAGGCAGACTCCATCTTTTGGGAACCTTGGAAGAAACTGTTAAAACAAAGTGGTTTCCAAGGCAGTGACTTCATTCAGTTCTTGAAGGAAGTGACCTCACCTTACATTATTGGTGATGAAAGTCTGTGATCTTGGGATCCAGGAAACCAGGCACACAGAGTCAAACCCACTCCATGTCCCAGTGGGCTCACTTGTTTGGATTTAACAAGACAGAGTCACTCTTTCTTGGTACCTACTGATGTGAGGACAGTCAAATGCCTGGAAACTATGAAGACTGGCCTTTCCAGAGAAAGCAGGTAGTTTCTCACCACGGGCTCCTGACAACTTCACAGAGTTTGCTAAAGAGACCAGATCGGAGACAGGACACGCCACTTTTGGGGAACATAGTATGGCCCACAAGTCAGAGGACACTCCGGATAGACACAGACCTACTTGGGGGAAAGAGGTGCCTTTTTGGGTGTGAGTGTGAGTTTGTGGTTTTGTCTCATGTTCTGAGAATAGTTAGGAAAGCTGGTTTGTTTGTTTTGGAGTGGACTGTTTCTAGTAAGTCCTTTGACAACGTGAGTGTTTCTGTGTCTATATATCATACTGTGTCCGTGATTGTAGACAGTAGAAAAGAGAATGCATCAATGGATGTGTCCTGTCTACGAGAAAGCTTCAAAGCATTCATCCTGAGCAATTTATGAATGGACTGCAGCTTGCCGTATGGATGGGCAACTCCTGGTATCTTTCTAAATTCCTGTTTTCTTCCTGAATTCTGGACACTCTCCAGAATACGCTCATGATTTTGTGTCCAAGATATGTACCACCTCAATCTCTGTGACATGGCCATGTACTGGATAGCTGATGGGAATGGTGAGTATCTCAGAAAACTCAGATATTAGTATGCCCAAGAAAGTCTCAGTGGAGAAACCCTGCTTTGGGCCTTTTGCTTACCTATTCTGTTGCCCTGAATGTCAGGAAGGTCTTTGCCTCAGGCCACACTTTGTGAAGCCTGAAGAAAATAGTTTTCAAATGGAATTGAATGGTCATTACCTGTGCCTCTTCGGTTAATTGCTTTGGAAATGGATGTGTCTGAATCAGCCTCTTGGCCCTATGTGAGGCTGTGGCTTAGATTCACAGCACATGATGGGTCTAAAGAAAAATCCCATGTGTGCATCCAAAACCAAAATGGACAAAAGAACTGTCATGGTGGATAGAGTCTCTCGCCTTCCTCTGTAAGGTTCCTGACCTCCATTAAGTGAGAATAGGGATCATTTGGGTCAAGTGAATTCTTTAAAATTCTGCAGAGGCTATCCCATAGGTTCGTGGGTTTTCTCATGACTCCAATTCACATCTATGTTTACAGAAGAGCAGGGACAGTGTTGGTCTTACAATACAGGAATGCAGTGGATCTTCCATCTGTTGAGAACCTCAAAGCTCCATGCAGAAATGATCTCTGGAGAAGATGTAGGCAGCTATGTAAGACCTGAGAGAGCAAAAATCATCTTCCATGGCAAACAACCTGGTCAGGATTAAGGGTTGAGTCAGAATGAGCCTATCTCTTCTTAATGTAGAGAAGATGGACCAAACCCGGCCTGTGTGGAGAGCTGTTCCCTTTTGCCTACGGGTGATATACCATTCTAACTTTTGAAAGTGTCACAGGAAGTAGGGGCAGCCCTCATCTCATGGGACCGTTGGAAGCAATTGTTATGACAAAGTGGTTGCCAAGGCAGTGATGTCATTCAGTTCCTGAAGGACGTGATCTCATCTCACTTCCATGGTGATGGAACTCTCTGAACTTGGGATACAGAAAGCCAGGCACCCAGAGCCAGTCTCAGTTCTAGTCCCAGTGGTCTCACTTTTTTGGATTTACAAAGGACAGAGTCAGTCTTTCTTGATACCTACTGATGTGAGGATGGCCAAATGTCAGGAAAGCTCGGAAGAGGGGCTCTTCCTGAGAAAGAAGATAGTGGCTCACTCCTGGCTTCTAACAACTTCACATTGTTGGCCAAGAAGACCAGATCTGAGACAGGTCAGGCCATTTCGGAGGATCATAGTATGGCCCATCAGTCAGAGCACACTCCGGAGAGTCACAGACCTATTTGGGGGAAGGAGGTGCCATTGCGGGTGTGGGTTTGTGGTTTTGTCTCATGTTCTGAGAATAGTTAGAAAAGGCGGTTTGTTTGGTTTGGAGTGAACTGTTTCTAGTAAGTCGTTTGACAATGCAAGTGTTTCTATGTCTGTGTATCCCACTGTGTCCGTGCTTGTAGACATTAGAAAAGAGAATGCATCAATGGATGTGTCCTGTCTCATAGAAAGCTTCCCAGCATTCATCCAGCACAATTTATGAATTGAATGCGGCTTGCCTTATTGATGGGCGATACCTGCTACCTTCCTAAGTTGCTGTTTTCTTCCTGAATTATGGCCAATCTCCAGAATAGGCTCATGGTTTTGTGTCCAAGATATGTACTACCTCCAAGCTCTGTGACATGGCCATGTACTGGATAGCTGAATGGAATGGCGAGCATCTCAGAAAACTCAGATATCAGTGTGAACAGTAAAGTCTCAGTGGAGAATCCCTGCTTTGGGCCATTTGCTTACCTATTGTTCTGTTGCCCTGAGAGTCAGGAAGGTCTTTGTCTCAGGCCAACCCTTTGTGAATCCTGAAGGAAAGATTTTTCAAATGGAAATGAATATGCTTTACCTTTGGCTCTTTCCTTAATTGATTTGGAAAGAGATGTGTGTGAATCAGCCTCTTGGCCCAGTGTGATTCTTTGACTTAGATTCTCAGTACCTGATGGATCTAAAGAAAGATCCCATGGGTGCATAAAATCCAAAATGGCAAAAAGAGCAGTCATTGTTGATGAAGTATTTTGCCTTCCTCTGTAAGGTTCCTGAATTCCATCAAGTGAGAATAGGGATCTTTTGGGTCAAATGAGTTCTTCAAATCTATTCAGAGGCTATCCAATAGGTGCTTGAGTTTTCTCATCTTTCCAATTCACATAAAGAATCTGTACCCGACACTCAGTAGGACTCAAATTGGAGAAGCAGAGCAGTATTAAGGGCAGGCCTATTTGATCACTCCTGGTACACAGGAAGGGTGTACAGGCCACTGGGAATTTAGGCAAATGAGGGGCAACAGAGCTTATTTTGGACACTGTCTTGGGCTACGCTAATGCTATCAAATGTCAATCCTATTGTTGACTTCATATTTGTTTTATCCTAAGCTCATATATTCATCCTCAACCCTGTTGAAAATATCTAATCCCATCACTCACTTTATTCTTTTCCTGATTTCCTAATGTCTCTATTGATATCTGCTTTCCTACATATTTTGCCCTGTGCATCATTGTGACTGACTCTTCACTTGTGTTGACATTTACATTGACTCTCTCACCAAAACCCTATTGCTAAAGAACTTTTGTTCCAAATCCTATACTCACTTTTCTTCCTAAACTTACTGACTATCTTTCTAATCCAACTGACTATAACTTTTTGAATGGATGTTCTCTTCTACATTCAATGATCCAAGTACAGTTCAGGTTTCTATTCAAACGGGTGAGGGAGTAGATTCTGCAGTTTGGCAATTGGGGACAGCACATTCTGGCAACAAGATTAGCAAAGAGTTCTCAAGATTTCAACAGTGTTTCGTTAAGTGTACAGAAAAACAGGAAGTGACAAGTACATATTTTATTAACCTTTCATTCCCCACTTCTTTTTCTGGCTACTTTTAATCATAAAAGTGATCTTTGTGGGGTGTCACATTCTATGTCTGCTAGTGGGGTATTACCATAATTTTAATTTGTCCAATTTGAGCTTGGAGAAAAGAAATTACATGGTTGAGGAAACAGGGTTTTATAGTTAGTAGTACTATGAGGATTATTATTGGACCGGCCAGGGTTGATAAAAACGTAATTAACCAGGGGGACTGTGTAAAAAAAGACTCAAACTACCCTTTTTGTGCCTCTCTCTCTCGTTGTTGCTCTTCAAGGCATCTTTTTAATTTACTCATAGATTTTTTTACAACTCCAGTATTGTCGACATAAAAACAACATTCTTCCCTCAAAGAAGCACAAAGGCCCCCCTCTGTCATGAAAAGGAGGTCCAACCCTCGACTGTTCTGTAAAACAACTTCAGAGAGAGAGGTTAAAGATTCCTGCAAAGCTGTGATGGAGGTTTCTAAAATATTTAAGTTTTGATCTATTGCTGCTTCTAATTGGGTCACTTGTTGTGTCCCATGGACCAGAGCAGTGGTTCTTGTGCCCAACCCTGCAGCAACTCCTATTCGTAATAGAATGGCTAAGGTGAGGGACATATGTTCCCAGTGGAACCGGGTTGTATGTCCCCCTCTTTGATCTTCAGATGAACCTGCGTCATGATAGAGCACTCTGGGAAACATCTGCACCATTTCACAATTAATCACATCTGTTGACCATTTCATGAAAACATAAACAATGTTTAAGTATATAGAATTATACTGTTGTAGGGACGGACAAGGCAAGGCACCTAAGATAGCACCAAAGACACGGAAACAGTCTTTTTTGGTTTCAACCAGATTCAGAGGGCATTGCTTCTGTTGTAATCAATTAATCCCCTGAAACCCAAGTTACGTAGTTTCAGAATTTTGTACCCAACACGTAAGGGAAGGGGCTCAGAAGTTCACAGTCTGCAGAAGTTCACAAAAAGCAGTTTTTGTTTCTGTTTTTTCCTCAGTTTGGGCAAGTTAACTTTTCAAGGACACCTGGGTGGGGGTGTCTTCCCTTTCTTTTTTTCCCCCTTCCAGCTGTTTCCATACAGCCCAGTTTGTAACTTCTTTATCTTAGAAATGTAGCCATCTCTGTGAAGCCCCAGCTCAAGGCCAGAGGACTTTTTTCCAAATATTTTGTGAAAAACTAGTAAGGGTGTGTCTAGATCAGGAGTGCTGAATTTTTTAGCCAGTTGCCAAGGAGACCAGGGCAACACAAAAATAGGAAGTTTATCTACAGTGAACTCTTTTATAAGGACTCTTTTGCTGAAAGTCCTAAATCAGCCATGGTGAAGACTTCTGGAGAAGGTCAGTTAAGACTTTTCTGTGGGCCTGGTACAGAGGGGGACAATTTGGAAGGCAGAAATAAGAGCAGCTCTGTGGATCTGAGAATGAGGAAGGAGAGATGTAAAAGAATATTGGGAGAGGGCTTTGGGATCTTAATAGCAACAAAAACTTGAGCAGTAGAACAGATAGAACAGAGGGGGAGACGGGAGTGAGATTCCAAAAAGCCTGTGAGGGACTTTAAATTCTTAGTAACCTGTTTTTAGTGATGACAAAGCAACATTAAAGGCCATTTTCATTACATCTTGTATTAGGGTCTGAGGATTCTTCTCAGCGGGTTTGAGCTTTGCATTAGGTGGTAAGAGGACTGGGTGGGACCCGGTGCGGGCACTGACAGGAGAGGAGAGGAGTGAGTGAATGGAGTGGTACCTCAGTACCTGCAACCTCAGCAAGGGAGCAATGGTCTGAGAACCAGTCGAGATTTGGGTTTTTGATCTAGATATTGGAGGGGAGAAATCAAGTTGCTGAGGTGGGAGTGACAGCAGAGAGTCTAGAGCACAAGGCTGAGGGTGAGCATCTATTGGAGAAGCATAGTTCAGGATGTGAGCAAAGGAGAGAGAAGGCCTCCACATAGCGGAATCTCCTTTTACCCTTTTGAGCACATGCAGAAGTTAAAAAGGTCACACAGAATTTGAGGATCTAGAGACCCCTCTGGGGGCCATCGGTTTTGGTTATCTAATTCGTAATATGGCCAATGCTGTGTACAGAATTTGATGAGGAGTTTGGGTTCCATCTGACAGTCCCTGTATGCTCACATCCCCATGACTTACAATAGAAGTCTGCTCTCCCCCCCCACAGCCGTGACTGTTTGTGGCTTTGATAGTCTGCCGGGCAAACATAGTAATCTAGGCTAGCCAACCTGCATCTGGCTCACGTGTCCCTACATCTATAATGTTTGTTTCCATTATCTGTGGTACGGAAAGGATTTAATGGAATTTTAGTGGGATCCTGTTAATCAGGGATATCCCAATAGGAAAGACCTATAGCCAGCTGACAAATGACTGGGTGGAGAGATGGCCACCAGGTTCGTAAGCTGGCTGTATTCGAGATAGGCCATACTTCGTGTCCAGTAGGATTTGTGATCAGCCATCGCAGCTTAAGGGGCTGATGAGGGTTAAGACTACTGGTCGTCAAGGGGAGAATAAATATCTTCCAGGATCTTCTTTACAACCATTTGCAATGTTTCTTTTTTCTTCTTTTTTATTTCTTTTTTTTTGTGTGTGTGGGGAAGGCTTCAATACATCCTGAAAATGTATGTTCAAAGACTAGGAGTTATTTAAGTCCATACCTTACTGGCTTAATTTCAGTAAAGTCCACTTCCCAGAAATGTCCTCGTCTGGTTCCTCATAGGTGCTTTCCTGCAGGAAGCTTGGAAGTGTAAGCTTTAACCAATTAATGGACCTGACAGGCTTTTGTTACCCATTCAGTTATTTCCTTTTGCTGTGAGTAGGTTAGTGGAAAACTGTGTTCTTGATCCTTCACGAATGAATGCAGTTTCTTTGAACAAAGGTGAGTGAGTTGATGAACATTTGCTACTGACATAGTTAGAGCCATGATTATAGGAGTAGTTACTGAAGGATTAAAAAATTCCACTTGGGGGCCTTCAGGGTTAAAAGTTATTTTGGCCCAGAGCTTGGTGAGCAGAACTCTGCCTATCAATGTGGCCAGGGATTACTAGGAAGGAGTGATGGATTTTTCCTTTTCCCTGGTCCATGGTCCTCGTAGTTGTCAAAGCCCGATATTTACTTCTGTTAGACTCTTGAATTAGAGACCTTTTATTTGGTAGAGGGCCCAATGGGCCTTACGGGCTGAGTATATTCCCCCTGCATCTACTTCAAAGTTTATTGTGTTCCCCTCCACTTCAAAAGTTACCTTGAGGTCAGGGAGAGGATCTGAGCCCGGACTTTCTTAGTATTACTCCAGAGTCAGAATATCTGGCTGGCATGGCTGTCTCTTTCTAGGGCACTCTTTGGCCCAGTGTCCTTTTTCTTTAGAGTAGGCACATTGATCTGAGGCCAGGGGTGGCCTCTAGTGTGTGCCCAGGTATCCCTTCCTGTCTCTCTGTTTCTTAGTTTCTGGCCTATTTGTTGTTGTGACCAGGACCTTAGTCAATGCCTTAGTCTGTCTTTTGTTTCTTTTATCCTCACTCAGCTCCCTTCTCTTCCTCAGTTTCTTTCTTAAAGTATACCTTCTCGGGTTCTCTGACTAAATCCCTCAAAGTCATATCTTGTAATCCATCTAAGCATTGTAACTTTCTTTTAATATCCAGGGCAGCTTTCCCAATAAAGGCCATTGTGACAGATGCCTTTTGATCCTCTGCCTGAGGATCGAAAGGAGTATGTCTCTTATATACCTACATAATTATCTCTAGGAACATAGAGGGAGATTCATCAGGCCCTTAAATAATCTCTCTTACCTTGGCCAAATTAGTTGGTCACCTAGCGGCCACTAAGATACCCACTATTAGAGCCCGGCGATAAGTGGACAGATGCTCCCTACCTTCAAAGGTGTTGGGGTCCCAGTTGGGTCGTTTCAAGAGAAAGCCGGCTTTGAATATATTGGGAAGTTTTGTCGGTCACGCATTTGGTCCGAGGATACTTTTTTCTAGCATCCAGGAGGATTCTCTTTTGTTCCTCTGTCATGAAGAGAGTCCCTAGGAGTTGTTGGCAGTCATCTCAAGTAGGTTGGTGTGAAAACATCAATGACTTCACCAGACCTGAGAGCCAGGTTGGGTCCTCGGTAAAAGGAGGATTGTTATTTTTCCATTTATATAGGTCTGAAGAGGAGAAGGCCAATACTGGTAGGCTTGCATTTTTTTCCTATGGCCATCGTCAATCATTGGTCCTTAGGGATGGAGGGAAGCAACACGGGAGTTCCAGGGTTTTCAATCATTTGCCACCAGCGAGTTCCTTTAGCAACTCCAGCTTCCTCCAGGGGAGGAGGGGCTGTGTGTGACGCAGGGGAGTTATCTGGAGGGCCCTGGGCTGGCTTAGCGTCCTCCAATTGCGGAGAGGCTGAGTCAGCAGCTGGAGAATCACTTAGAGGGTGTTGGGGGTTGTGGGACAAGGGTAGAAGATAAGGAGGGGAACGAGAGTCCAGTAGAGTCAAATCTTGTGACTCAGGGAGAACAGAGGGTGGAGGAGGAGGAGGAGCAGAGGGGTTGAGAGATCGTGGGGGAAGGAGTAGGAACGGGGACACAGCAAGGAAAGGCTTCACCCACGGAGGAGGAGATTTGCAGAGGTCCTGCCAAGTTAAGGTATATTCCTGTTTATCAGTATGGCTATGTGGCCCTGGCTGTAAGACAATATCTCTGTCTTTTTAAATTAGTGGGAAGTAGAAAGATCCTTCTAGGGGCCATCAGAATCCAAAGGTGGGCCATTCTGTGGCACACAGAGTCTGCCAGGTCCAGCGTTTTACTGAAAAAGAAACATTCTGAGCCCTTAAGCGGACTTTGGTCCATAGATCAAGGGTCAGGGACAGAGGCATTGAAGTGATCTGTCCCATAATGAAAGATACACAAACAGTAAAAGCAACGACACAGGACACAGACAAGAGAAAACAATAAAGACAGGCAATGGACGTCCAACACTGAGACCAAGACTGAGCAGGTGGCAAAACCCGATGGGCTGGCAATACCGAATCTGAAACAAAGTATCACTGAGTCGAGGAGACTATTATTCCTCGATTCCCGAGTCCTCTGTGGCGTCCCCCAGGGACTTGGATTGTGGCTCTGTGACACGTCTGCCAGCCACCATCAAAGAGAGCTCACACACTTCATCGACAGCCATTTTGCCAAGCCCTAACCTGAAACCTGAAACCAGAAAGAGGTGCCTTACTTACCCTGACAGTAGCCCATTGGGGTCTCTCGTTCACCACTGCTGGATTTCGGTGGAACCTCCATATATAAATATCGGAAGAGCATTGGGGGAAGAGACCACCAAGAGACTCTCTCATGCAAAAACAAAGGGTTTATTGGGGGTCCAGCATTCTGGGGCTCAGAGCTCATTTGAATAGAGCAGAGAACCCTGAGAACAGCTTAAGCAGAGCTTATATACTTTCCTTGAAGAGGGCAGGGAGGAAAGTTTATTGATGGGCCTGGGCGGGTGAGCAGTTTGCGTGCAACTGGGTGAGGGAGTACATTCTGAAGTTTGGCAGTTGGGGACAGCACATTCTGGGAAAAAGATTAGAAATCACTTCTCAAGATTTCAACAGTGTTTTATTAAGCATACAGAAAAACAGGAAGTGACAAGAATCTATTTTATTAACATTTCACTACCAACTATACTTTGCCAGATTTCCTAAAGTCTCTATTGATATCTGCATTCCTACATATTTTCCCCAGTTCATCATTGTGATTAATTCTTCACATGTGCTGACATTTACATTCACTCAATACCCGAAACCCTATAGCTAAAGAACTTTTGGTCCAAATCCTATACTCACTCTCCTTTATAAACATACCGACTATCTTCCTAATACTACTGACTATCCATTTTGACTGGAAGTTCTCTTTGAAAATCAATCATCCAAGTTACAAGGTCCTATGCTTAATACCCAATCAAGGGCCCAATGCCCTTCTGGGCTTCAAATCTTACCTAGATTTTTGTTTTCAGATTCATATATTTTACCTATATATTCTTGAAAATATCGCAGGTTCCCAATACCATTATTCATCCAGCAGAATGATTTCTATTCCAAATCAAACCTGTTATTAACCGTAACCATACACTGTTCCCTCAATCTAACTTTAGAGAAGAGCAAGGACAGAGTTGGTCTTAAAATACAGGAATTTAGGGGATCTTCCAACTGCTGAGAAACTCAAAGGTCTATGCGCAAATGATCCCTAGAGAAGTTGTAGGCACCTATGAAGGAACTGAGAGAGCAAAAGTCATCTTTCATTGCAAACAACCTGGTCAGCATGAAGGGATGTGTCTGAATCAGCCTCTCTCTTCTTTATGTAGAGAAGAAGGACCAAACGAGGCCTCTGTGGAGAGCTGTTCCCGGTTACCAATGTTTGATATACCATTCTAACTTGTGAAAGTGTCAAAGGAATTAGGGACAGCCTCCATTTCATGGGACCTTTGGAAGCAAATGTTAGGACAACGTGCTTGCCAAGGCATTGACCTCATTCAGTTCCTGAAGGAAGTGACCTCACCTCACATTCTTGGTGATGGAACTCTCTGAACGTGGGATCCAGGCATCCAGGCACACAAATCTAGTCCCAGGCCCAGTCCCAGTGGTCTCACTTCTTTTGATTTACCAAAGACAGAGTCAGTCTTTCTTGGTATCTACTGATGTGAGGATGGCCAAATGCCAGGAAAGCTCTGAAGAGTGGCCTTTCCTGAGTAAGCAGGAAGTGGCTCACCGTTGTCTCCTGACAACTTCACAGAGTTGGCAAAGGAAACCAGATCTGAGACAGAACAGGCCATTTGATGGGAACATAGTACGGCCCACCAGTCAGAGGTCACACCCGATAGTCAGAGACCTACTTTGGGAAAGGAGGTGAATTTGTGGGTGTGAGTGTGTGTTTGTGATTTTGTCTCATGTTCTGAGAATAGGTAGAAAGGCAGTTTGTTTGGTTTGGAGTGGACGATTTCTAACAAGTGATTTGACAAGGCGAGTGTTTTTATGTCTGTGTATCCCACTGTGTCCATGGTTGTAGACATTAGAAAAGAGAATGCATCAAAGGATGTGTCCAGGCTAGTAGAAAGCTTACCAGAATTCTTTCTGCCCAATGTATGAAAGGAATGCGGCTTGCCTTATGGATGGGTAACACCTGCTATCTTCCTAAGTTCCTGTTTTCTTCCTGAATTCTGGCCACTCTCCAGAATAGGCTCATGATTTTGTGACCAAGTTATGTACCACCTCCAAGCTCTGTGACATGGCCATGTACTGGATAGCTGAAGGGAATGGCGAGCGTCTCAGAAAATTCAGATATCAGTGTGACCAGGAAAGTCTCAGTGGAGAAACACTGCTTTGGGCCGTTTGCTAACCTAATGTTCTGTTGCCCTGAATGTCAGGAAGGTCTTTGCCTCATGCCACCCCTTTGTGAAGCCTGAAGAAAACAGTTTTCAAATGGAAATGAATATGGATCACCTGTGGCTCTTTGCTTAATTGCTTTGAAAAGGGATGTGTCTGAATCAGCCTCTTGGCCCTGTGTGAGGTTGTGGCTTAGATACTCAGCACGTGGTGGATGTAAAGAAAGATCCCATGTGTGCATCCAAAACCAAAATGGCCAAAAAGCAGTCCTTGTGGATGAAGTCTGTCGCCTTCCTCTTTAAAGTTCTTGAACTCCATCAAGTGAGAATAGGGATCCTTTGGGTCAAATGGGTTCTTCAAAGACCTGCAGAGGAGCTTGTGTTTTCTCATGACTGCAAATCACATAAAAATATATACCTGACACTCAGTTTTCCACAAATTGGAGAAGCATAGAAGTATTAACGTCTAGCATATTTGATCACTCCTGTTTCACATGAAGGGTGTCCAGACCACCCTGAATTTACGCCAATGAGGGGCAAGGGAGTTATTTTGGACACTCTCTTGGACTCCGCCACTCATGGAAACCTTCAGCCAGAGGTTGTGATTAGTGTCTATATGGAAGAAGATGAGGGCCATATGGGAGGGTTTTAGTTTTAATTTTGGTCATTTGTGTCCGGTTGGAAGACATGACTGGGACCACCTGGGCTTGAACTCTGGTGTGATTCCCCTTAGAGACTGAATTCAGAGAAGTATTGCCATGAATTTTGTTGGGATTTTAGGAGTCCACCCATGAGAATCACCCTTGGAAACTGAGATCTAGGCCCAGGTTGGCTTTCCACAGAGCCCTGGGTATCTCAGCCAGAAGATCACATGATTTAATTCTGAAAGACTTGCCAGCCATTGTTGAGAGTCACAACACCCATGGACGTCACATTGTAGACCTCAATAGGCCTGGCTTCATGTGACATTTTGGCCACTCTTTGGGAAGCCTTGCCTGTGAGAGTTCTACAGAGCATTCATTGAAATGAGCTTCCTCACCATTTAAAGGTTCCTGAATGAATTGAAACCCACAGTGCCTGCAACGTCATCCTTGAAAAATGCCTAGATAAATACCATGAAATTTTTGAAATTCCCATGACCAGGTGGCACTGGAGAAACTTTGGATGTCCTGTTGCTGATCGTAAATATGCAAGACAGTGCCTTGATTGAGTGGGTTTCATGAAAATGGTGTAGAACAGAGATGCCAGTATGTTGGAACCTGCTGAGTAGTGGGCCTAGAGCAGTGGTAGGCAGGTGTGTGATAAAAAATTTGTGGTGGGGCCATGTGGATCTGCCATTGGATCCCAAATGGCTTGTGACTTACATGGTGCAGCCAGCAAACCCTTCCATGTAAAGGCTTCTGGTTATATGGAGATGTTTCCGGGCAATGTTTAGAATCAGGTTACTATGGACATGGGGCCAAGCTATGTGGGACAGAAGCCTGGTTGGTGCATTCTCCTGCAGACCCTGACCAACCACACATGAAAGAATTGCCTCCAGAACTGTGTCCCAATTGAACTTCTTTTATTTCATGAAGCAAATGCCAAAGTCCCAGTGCAGCAGCAAGAAACACCACGAAAAGTGGAGGATGACCAAATCGCTTCCCAGTCCACATGGGAATACCCTTAGCCCCCAGTGGCCACAGTTTACTTACAAAGAGAGAATTCAGCACTGCTGCCTCATGTTCATTGGAAAATAAGAAACCATGTCCTCCAGGTCACATAGATGCAGACACAGCTTTGATAGTCTCACTAAAAAGAAGCTAAAGCTCCTGACAACAACATATATTTCAAGTGCCCAAACGCAGAGGCAGATTCTCAAGAAGTATTTAGGCCAGCAGAGCTCCATGTTTATGGAGTGTTTACCCTGTCCCATACTAGGGAAACTCCTCTACCACTTCCAAGGTTGTAAACTCCTGAGCATATTATTCACAGATTTTATTACTCTTCTCCTCTAATTGTGTCTTACTTTGGGCGAAAAAAATGTCAAGGAATTGTTCTGGATGAGAGTGGGAAGATTTTGTTTAGCACATATTTGCATACACATTGGTTTCATTTTTCTATTTTACATTTGAAATACTGAATCCTGACACTAACACATGCCCTGCTAGATTCTGAATACTAATCCTAATATAATGGAGAAAAATTACGGAAACAGAATAGAAATACAAGCAGTTCAGAGGAGGCATGTTGTATACTTGGACTTGCCTTTTGCATTATATAGGGTAGGAGTTATAAATCTAGTCAATTTTTTGTTGAAATAGTTTTCCATGTGCTTTTAAAGTTAACAAATATGTGAATTCCTGTCTCCCTTTCTCTGTATTCTATTCAGCACATGTATTTTTATATGCACATATAGAATCCTACCTGGTATCACACGTACATTCTTGTGAGTTACATGACTTGGCAGATACAAAGTGTGAGAAGAGATCACTCCTCTTAAACGCTGTTTGACCTGAAAATTCAACCTATGGGTGAGGTTCCTAGTTGAAAAAAGTTATACATAAATCCATATCCAGTAAAATGAATATTTTTGGATCTGTGGATGATTCATATTTCACGGTGTAATTCGATTGGCATATATATTGCTAATTTTTAAAATCTGTTTGTGGATATATATATATATATATATATATATATATATATATATATATATTCTCTCCAGATATTTCAAAATATTTAATATATGTGTCTTATTATACACTCCCTAAATTCATTCATGATTATGTATGTGGATTTATAATCAACTTTTCACAAGGTTATTCTCAGAAATATTCATTCACCTGATATACGTATTTTTTTCCTAGTATTGAAAACTAACTTCAGTGAATGGTGCATATAAATCCTAATATTTCTACAGTAACTGATCCATTTTCACATCAATGCAAGTAG
This sequence comes from Callospermophilus lateralis, assembly GCF_048772815.1. NCBI lineage: Eukaryota > Metazoa > Chordata > Mammalia > Rodentia > Sciuridae > Callospermophilus > Callospermophilus lateralis. Next base: position 16,081 of record NW_027516180.1, read on the forward strand.
ATTCCTATGGGACATGATAAGTATTTTGAAGTTCATTTTTATTGAAAACTAGTACATTACTATTTCTTCAGTTTATGCACATTATTGGATATATATTTCATCCACAAGTTCACAAATTTATAGGCATTTATTTCACTTTCAATCACTTTCTGCTTCAGAAAACACGTGTTCCGCCATGTTTCAAACTGGTCTTTTCATGAGACTTCTTTCCAAACACATTATTTTTGATTTCCATAATCACTTTTGAAGCAAAACTCACTCACTCTTCATGATAAACCATAACCCTAGGATTACAATTAGACGTATAACTAGTTGTTATGAATGATTATATATCAATATATGATTTCTTATGTATTTTCAGATATCAATTCAATACATTATTTAAAGTGGAACCAGTTATATTATTTATTAACTGTATGGTCTATTCATGCATTATCTCTATATTCATAGACACAGGGTACACCTATTTTTACCCTCAATACTAATTTATACGTTTTCAAAATATTCCTCAAAAAATGGTGGAAGAATTACTCATGTCACCTGATCTATATATACATTTTATCACAGTAATATTCTGGACAAAAAAATCAAAGGTCACCCTTAAGGTTGTACCAGAGCCTAAATGGAAAGTGAGCATGGATTACTAAAACCTTCCATGTCCAGGTGGCCTAATGCTCTCAAATGTCAATCTTATTGGTGACTACATTTTTGTTTCTTTCTAAGATTATATATTCAACCTCAAGCCTGTTGAAAATGTCTAATCCTATCACTCACTTTATACTTTGCCTGATTTAGTAATGTCTCTATTTATATCTATTTTCCTACATATTTTCCCCTGTTCATCATTGTGACTGACTCTTCACTTGTGCTGACATTTACATTCACTGTCTACCTGAAACCCTATTGCTTAAGAACTTTTGGTCTAAATCCTATTCTCACTCTTCTTTGTAAACCTACTGACTATCTTTCTAATCCTACCAACAACCCCTTTTTGAGTGGGTGTTCTATTCGACATTCAATCATCCAAGGTACAAGCTCCTATGCCATTGTATATAGATTTATCTGAGACATTTTTGCAGAAAATAATTCAAAGCTAAGTGTGCCAATTAGGGCCCAATGCCCTTCTGGACTTCATATCTTCCCTAGATTTCTGTTTTTATACTTATATTTCACCTATATATTCTTGTAAGTATCATAGTTTCCCAATACCATTATTCGTCATGCAGAAGGATTCCTAACCCCAAATTGAACATGTTACTAACCCAAACCATACACTGTTCTCTCAATCGAACTTTACAGAACAGCAGGGACAGGGTTGCTCTTAAAATACAGGAATGTAGGGCATGTTCCACCTGTTGAGAACATCAAAGGTCCATGCAGAAATGATCCCTTGAGAAGATGTAGGCAGCTACGAAAGACCTGAGAGAGAAAAGTCATCTTCAATGGCAAACAACCTTGTCAGCATGAATGGATGTGTATGAATCAGCCTCTCTCTTCTTAATGTAGAGAAGATGGACCAAAACAGTCCTAGGTGGAGAGCTGTTCCCGGGTGCCCATGGTTTATATACCATTCTAACTTGTGAAAGTGTCACAGGAAGTAGGGGCAGCCTCCATCTCATGGGACTCTTGAAAGCAACTGTTAGGACAAAGTGGTTGTCAAGGCAATGACCTCATTCAGTTCCTGAAGAAGTGATCTACCTCACTTCCTTGGTGATGAAACTCTCTTAACTTGGGATCCAGGAAGCCAGGCACCCGGAGCCAGTCCAGTCCCAGACCCAGTAGGCTCACTTGTTTGAATTTACCAAGGAGAGTGTCAGTCTTTCTTGGTACCTACATATGTGAGGATGGCCAAATACCAGGAGAGCTCTGAATAGGGGCCTTTCCTGAGAAAGTAGGTAGTGGTTCACCGCAGGCTCCTGACAACTTCACAGAGTTGGCCAAGGAGACCAGATCTGAGATAGGACAGGCCATTTTGGGGGAACATAGTATGGCCCACCACTCAGAGGAAACTCCGGATAGTCACAGAGTTACATGGGGGAAGGAGGTGTCTTTGTGGGGTGGGTGTGATTTTGTGGTTTTGTCTCATGATCTGATAATAGGTAGGAAAGACGGTTTGTTTGATTTGGAGTGGTCTTCTTCTAGTAAGTCGTTGGACAAGGCAAGTGTTTCTATTTCTGTGTATCCCACTGTGTCCGTGGTTGTAGACATTAGAAAATAGAATGCAACAATTGATATGTCCTGTATAGTAGAAAGATTCCCGGCATTCATCCTGCCCAATTTATGAATGGACTGCAGCTTGCCTTATCCATGGGCAACACCTGCTACCTTCCTAAGTTCCTGTTTCTTCCAGAATTCTCACCACTCTCCAGAATAGTCTCATGGTTTTGTGTCCAAAATATGTACCACCTCCAAGCTCTGTGACATTGCCATGTCCTGGATAGCTGAAGGGAATGGCGAGCATCTCAGAAAACTCAGATATCAGTGTGACCAAGAAAGTCTCAGTGGAGAAACCATGCTTTCGGCCTTTTGCTTATCAATTGTTCTGTTTCCCTGAATGTCAGGAAGGTCTTTGCCTCAGGCCACCCCTTTGTGAAGCCTGAAGAAAACAGTTTTCAAATGGAAATGAATGGGCATCACCTGTGGCTCTTTGCTTAATTGCTTTGGAAAGGGATGTGTCTGAATCAGCCTCTTGGCCCTGTGTGAGGTTGTGGCTTAGATTCTCAGCACCTGATGGATGTAAAGAGAGATCCCATGTGTGCATCCAAAACCAAAATGGCCAAAAGAGCAATTATTGTGAATGAAGTCTCTCGCATTCATTTGTAAGGTTCCTGACCACCATCAAGTGAGAATACGAATCCTTTGGTTCAAATGAGTTATGCACAGCCCTGCAGAGGCTAACCCATAGGTTTTTGGGTTTTCTCATGGCTCCAAATCATATAAAGAATCTATAACTGACAGTCAGTAGGCCTCAAATTGGAGATGCAGAGCAGTATTAACAGCTGGCCTATCTGATCACTCCTGGTTCACCGGATGGGTGTCCAGGCCACCTTGACTTTAGGCAAATGAGGGGCAAGGGAGCTTATTTTTGACACTGTCTTGGGCTGCACCCCTCATGAAAAACTCCAGCCAGAGGTTATGATAAGTGTCTATATGGAAGAAGATGAGGGCCATGTGGGAGTGTTTGGTTTTAATTGTGGTCATTTGTTTGGCGGTTGGAAGAGATAACTGGATCCACCTGGGCTTGAATTCTGGCATGATTCCTCTTAGAGACTGAGTTCTGGAATTTACCTCAAAGAAGTATTGCCATGAAATGTGTTGGGATTTTAGGAGGCCACGCATGAGATGCGCCCTTGAAAACTGAGATCGAGGGCCAGGGTGTCTTTCCACAGTGCAGTGAGAATCTCAGCCAGGATATCACATGATTTTATTTTGAAAGACTTGGCAGCCATAATTGAGAGTCTAAACACAAATGGAACTCATATTGTAGACCTCAATGATCCTGGCTTCATGTGACCTTTTGGCCACTTTTTGGGAAGCCTTGCCTGTGAGATTTCTCCAGAGATTTCATTTAAATGAGCTTCCTCACCACATAATGGTTCCTGCATTAATTGAAACGCACAGTGACTCCAACTTCATCCTTCAAAAATGGCTAAATAAATACTATCAAATTTCTGAAATTCCCATTACCAGGTGGCACTGGAGAACCTTTGGATATCCTGTTGCTGAACATGAGTGAAATAATTCCCCACGAAATGACACTTCACCGGGAGAATTCCAATTTTATTGCTAAAAGCTGTGTGCTTATATAGAACTAAGGGGGAGATGGTATGGCTTAGATAAATGGCAGCAACCCGTTTATTGACAAGTTCTTTCAAATATCAGCTCCAGAGCCCAGGAATTAGTTCTAATTGGGGCTAAGGTTCCCCACAAGCGAGATTTGAAATTGGCGCTGGCGGGAGAGTTCACAAGGGCGGGAACTTTTTGCACCACTGCAGAAATGAAGAAGGTAGGAAGAAGAAGTCCTTAGGCGCCATGTTGGGGTTTTTCTCTGCGGTATGGCTGCCATTTATTCCTGTCCCAACATTCCACCCTTTTTGTTTTCTTAGGAAGTGGGACGTCGTTTGTCAGATCTGGCTGCTTCCTGCTGTGTGGGGCTGGTGTGGGGCCTAGAAAGAGAAGTGGAGGAATGCTCAGGGGGCAGGTATGGGGATATCATGGCAGCCAGAAATAAAACCCAGTGGCTATAGACAGCTATTTTCATAGGGGTGAAGTCAATGAATGTTCCCTGAAGCCAAAAATGTCGATGGCATGGAACCAGTCCTGGATGGAAGAGATTGTTGGTATCAGCCACTGGTCCTGTAACAGAGACTCAAGGAAATACTGGAAGCGTTGCCTGGACATGGTGTCGCCAGCACCTGAAGAAGATCGGAGCGAATAAAAACAGAATGAAGATAAAAATTAAAGCAAATATCAATTTTTGGCAGAAGTTCCATGTGGGGGGACTGACATAGAAGAGGCCAAGGGCCATGAGAAAGCTTAGAAGGTGGTAAAGACTATGAATCCAGGATGGCAGATTAAGAGGTTCTCCGAGCTCGTTGTCTCCCGCTGTCTAATACCCGTTGCATTCCATCGTGCCTGGTAGTGAGCTTCATCACTGAGTGAACTGTTCTCTTGGAGATGTTGGGGATTCATCGGTCATCAGAGGCTGGTAGTGACTAAGCAAAAGCTGGTTGAAAGTTTGATTAGGAATTTTATGCAGTTGGGTTTGAAGGCACTTCATTATGCAGGGCAAGAGAGCACAAAAAAGGAGCATCCAAATAAGGGGACCCAAGATATGTAGTAAGTACATGGCAAGATAGGATTGGAAGAACCCCGTTATGGGATTGGAGGAGGTAGGTTTAAGCAATTGGGTCGATAATTCCTGCAATTTAACAACATTTTTTTTTATTAGCCCAGATTCATTAACATAATAGCAAAATTCCTCTCTGAGGAATAGGCATGTAACCCCTTTTTCTGCAGTGAGAAGATCAATTGCACTTTGGTTCTGTAAAGCCACTTGTGCCAATGAAGTAACCTGCTGCTGCAAGGAACCCAGAGACTCAGCCATGGTATTGAGTGTTTCCTGCAGTTTTTGTTGAAGGTCATTGCTCCCATAGTGCATGACCTATAGCTCCACCAGAGAGTCTGAGACCCGTCACTGAGGTTGTTAAAATGAGGCCTACCAGAACCGGCAGAAAGACTACCCTACGGGTGCGGGAAGGTAGGGCCAACTGTCAGAATTCGGTGGGAGTATACAAAGATAGCTGAGGAACTACAGTAACCAAGAAACAGGCGCCAGAGACATTGATGGTTGAGGTACTTAAAGAACCATTACACCAGAGGAAATGTCCAGGTTGCATAAACACAGGGCTCTATGGAGTGCTGTATCTCAAGGAACAAATGGGTAAAGGATTCATTATTGGCAGGTGGAAACAGATGAAAGGAAATAATGTATTGGTGGAATAACTTTCCCACAGTGGGATACGTGTCACATGTAGGGGTTGTCCTTTTTAGAGAAATTGTAGGGTTTTGCTGGAATATTTCCTGCCGCTAATGGGACTGCTGCTAGAAGTGGACGACTAAGTGAAGCACAGAGAAAGCACTGAGAAGTAGGCACAGAAAGAGGGGTGGAGTTTAATAATCAAAAAGTTTGGTGTGGCAAATTGAGCCATGTGGGAGGGGGACCTGAGAGGGTTGAAGGCTCTGAATCCTTTTTGGATGAGCTATGGATATGATCTCGAAGTTTTGATTCTGAGTCCTTAATGTGTTCGACTACCTGGATGGTTGCCTTAGGTTGCGTAATCAGGGTGAGGCCAATAGTCATCCACCCTGTGGGTCTGACTGAGGTTGTCCGAGCATAGACAGCAAACTCAACATAGCCCCATCGTTTGGCCTTGGGGTCAGGTTTATCTAAAGTATACCATCCATTGTTACTGGATGAAGAGCCTTTATGCCACTTTATGTAACTAGAAGTCCACCCTTCAGGGTAACCAAATGAGTGGTAAGAATAGCTACCACGTTCATCATGGAACATGCATGACCAATAGGGGCACCCATTATATATCTCAGGCCACCAATGACAATAGTCTTTTGTTTGATCAAAAAGGAAGCAAATGAAAGGCCAGTTCCAGCTACCAGGGACGAAGGTCCTTGAAGGTGACAATTTTAGGGAAATAGAGGTGCAGTTGTGGATGAAGCAAGTAGTTGCATCCACTGCGCAGACCTTCTGCATGCCATGTTCTGAGTATCGTTCCCGAAAAGTGAATAAATGCATGGTAGGTGAGGAGGGTAAAGACCAGTCCTGACAGAGCACAGAAAATAAGCAGAGCACAAAAAACAAGCAGTTAGAGAAGACTAGGGTGTTGGGAGAGCTCATTGTTCCTTCTTTAAGAGGAATTGGGCTGCAAGGAAAACCGTGTGAGCCACAACTAAAATGGGTGAGATGGGTGTGGAGAGCAGGAGTAAAGGGGAGGTTCAGTAGGTGATTCTTGGAGTTCCTCTGGGGTGGCCCTGTCTTCAGCAGGTGGGGCCTCCTGGTGATGTGGCTTCAACCTAGACATGTGAATCCAGGGAGTGAGACAGTTGTCTGGTAAGGAGAGTTTGGCGGCGGTAAGGGTAAAGAGAATGACAGGATAGGGGCCTTCCCATTTTGCGGCAAGAGTCCCTTTTTCCTCTGGGGTATTATAATAGACTAGACTAACAGGTGTTAAGGGAGGAGTGTTTGGAGAGGAGACTGGGTCCGGAAGAAGCATCTGTGGATGATATATATTTACTGATGAATTTCGATTGGCATTAATATTGGTACTTTTTAATGTCTGTGAGTGTTGTGTGTGTGTGTGTGTGTGTGTGTGTGTGTGTGTGTGTATAGATATAGATATAGATATACTCTCCAAAGTTTTCCAAATATGAAATATATGTGTCTAGTATACACTCTCTAAATTCATTCATGTTCATGTATGTGGATTTATAATCAACTTTTCACATGATTATAATCAGAAATATTCATCCACCTGAAATACATATTTGTTTCCTAGTACTGACTACTAACTTCAGTGAAGGGTGCATACAAATCCTAATTATTCTACAGTATCTGACCCAGTCTAACATCAATGCAAGTAGACTCCTATGGGACATGATATGTAATTTGTCATTCATTTGTATTCGACACTGGTACATTATTGTTTCTTCAGTTTTTGCACATCATAGGATATACATTTCATCCACAAGTTCACAAATTAATAGGCATTTGTTTCAACATTAATCACTTCTTGCTTCAGAACACATGTATTGTCAGGGTTTCTTGACTGGTCTTTTCATGAGACTTCTTTCCAAACACATTATTTTGAATTTCCATAATCATTTTGAAGCAAAACTCACACACTCTTCATGATAAACCAAAACACTAATATTTCCATTAGATATATAACTGGTTGGAATGAATGATTGTATATCAATATACAATTTCCTTTTATTTTTCAGATATCAGTTCAATTCATTATTTAAAGTTCAAAAAAGTTATATTATTTATTCACAGTATGGTCTATTCGTGGTTTTTCTCTATGTTCATAGAAACAGGGTACACCTATTTGTACCCCCGATTCTAATTTTACATCTTCAATACATTGCTCCCAGAAATGGTGAAAGAAATACTCATGTCACCTCGTTATCACAGCAATATTCTGGACAAAAAATGGAAAGGTCACACTTATGATTGTACCAAAGCCTAAATGGAAAGTGAACATGGATTTCAAAAACATCCATGTCCATGTTGCCTAATGCTGTCAATTGTCAATCCTATTGGTGACTACATATTTGTTTTTTCCTAATTTATATATTGAAACTCAACCTTGTTGAAAATGTCTAATTCTATCCCTCACTTTATACTTTGCCTGATTTCGTAATGTTTACATTGATATCTGCTTTTCTACATATTTTCCCCAGTTCAACATAGTGTCTGACTCTTCGTATGTGCTGACATTTACATTCACTCTATAACCAAAAGTCTATTGCTAAAGAACTTTTGGTCCAAATCCTATACTCACTCGTCTTCCTAAACCTACCGAATATCTTCCTAATCCTACTGAATATCCCTTTTTGACTGGATGTTCTCTTCTAAATTCAATCATCCAATGTACAAGGTCCTATGCCATTGTATATCAAATTATCTGAGACATCTTTGCAGAACATAATTCAAAGCTAAGTATCCCAATCAAGGGCAAAACCCTCTGGGCTTCAAATCATACCTAGATTTCTGTTTTCCTACTTATATTTCACCTCTATATTCTTGTAAATATTGCAGGTTCCCAATCTCATTATTCATCGCACAGAATCATTCATCACCAAATCAAACCTGTTTTTAACCCCAGGTATACACTGTTCCCTCAAACATTTTACAGAAGAGCAGAGACAGAGGGGTTCTTACAATACAGGAAAGTTGGGGATCTTTCACCAGATGAGAACCTCAAATGTCCATGCACAAATGATACATGGAGAAGTTGTAGGCAGGTATGAAGCTCCTGAGAGAGCAAAAGTCATCTTCCATGGCAAACAACCTGGTCAGGATGAAGGGATGTGTCTGAATCTGCCTCTCTCTTCTTTTTGTAGACAAGGTGGAACAATCCAGGCCTGAGTGGAGAGCTGTTCCAGGGTGCCAATGGTTGATATACATTCTACCTTATGAAAGTGTCACAGGAAGTAGGGGAAACCTCCATCTTATGTAACCCTTGGAAGCAACTGTTAGGACAAAGTGGTTGCCAAGGCAGTGACCTCATTCAGTTCCAAAGAATGTGACATACCTCATTTCCTTGGTGATGGAACTCTCTGAACTTGGTATCCAAGAAGCCAGGCACGCAGAGGCAGTCCCAGTCCCAGGCCCAGTGGGCTCACTTGTTTGGATTTACCAAGGACAGAGTCAGTTTTCTTGGTACCTAATGATGTGAGGATGGCCAAATGCCAGGAGAGCTCTGAAGATGGACCTTTCCTGAGAAAACAGGTAGTGGCTAACCACTTTTTCCTGACTTCTTCACAGTGTTGGTCAAGGAAACAAGATCTGAGAGAAGACAGGCCATTTCGGGGGAACATAGTATGGCCCATCAGTCAGAGGACACTCCGGATAGTCACAGACTTACTTGGGGGAAGGAGGTTCCTTGTGGGAGTGGGTGTGGGTTTGTTGTTTTGTCTCATGTTCTGAGAATAGACCGAAAAGGCGGTTTGTTTGGTTTGGAGCAGACAGTTTCTAGTAAGTCATTTGACAATTCGAGTGTTTCTGTTTATGTGTATCCCACTGTGTCCGTTGTTTTAGACATTAGAAAAGAGAATGCATTAATGGATGTGTCCTGTCTAGTATAAATCTTCCCTATAATTCATCCTGCACAATATATGAATGGACTGCAGCTTGTCTTATCGATGTGCAACAACTGCTATCTTTCTAAGTTGTTGTTTTCTTCCTGAATTCTGGCCTCTCTCCAGAATGGGCTCAGGGATTTGTGTCCAAAATATGTACCACCTCCAAGCTCTGTGACATGGCCATGTAAAGGATAGTTGAAGAGAATGGCGAGCATCTCAGAAAACTCAGATATCAGTGTGACCAGTAAAGTCTCAGTGAAGAAACACTGCCTTGGGCTTTTTGCTTAATTATTGTTGTGTTGCACTGAATGTCAGGAAGGTCTTTGCATCAGGCCACCCCTTTGTGAAGCCTGAAGAAAACAGTTTTCAAATGGAAATGAATGGGCCTCACCTGTGTCTCTTTGCTTAATTGCTTTGGAAAGGGATTTGTCTTTATCAGCCTCTTGGACCTGTGTGTGGCTGTGACTTAGATTCTCAGCACTTGATGGATCTTAAGAATGATCCCATGTGAGCTTCCAAAACTAAATGGCAAAAAATATCATTCATTGTGGATGAAGACTCTTGCCTTCCTCTGTTAGGTTCCTGCACTCCAACAAATATGAATAGGGATTCTGTGAGTCAAATGAGTTCTTCAAAGCCCTGCAGAGGTGCTTGTGTTTTCCCATGACTCTAAATCACCTAAAGAATCGATACCTAAAATCAGTAGCCCTCAAATTGGAGAAACATAGAAGTATTAATGGCAGGCTTATTTGTTCACTCCTGGTTCACAGCAACGGTGTCCAGGCTACCCTGACTTTAGGCAAATGAGGGGCAAACGAGCTGATTTTGGACACTGTCTTGGGCTGCACCCCTCATGGAAACCTCCAGCCAGAGGTTAAGATGATTGACTATACGGAAAAAGGTGAGGGCCATGTGGGAGTGTTTTGGTTTTAATGTTGGTCATTTGTGTGGCATTGGAAAAAATGACTGGGTTACGTGGGCTTGAACTCTGGTGTGATTCCCCTTAGACACTGGGTTTTGGAACTGAACTCAGAGAAGCATTGCCATGAATTTTGTTGGGATTTTAAGAGGCCACGCATGAAAGTCGCTCTTGAAAACTGAGACCTAGGCCCCGGGTAGATTTCCACAGAGGCCTGGGAATCTCAGCAAGGATATCACATGATTTTATTCTTTAAGAAATGGCAGCCATAATTGAGAGTCAAAACACACATGGACCTCACATTGTTGACCTCAATGGGCCTGGCCTAATGTGACGTTTTGTCCATTCTTAGGGAAGCCTTGCCTGTGACAGTTCTCCAGATATTTCATTGAAATGAGCTTCCTCACCATTTAATGTTTGCCTAATGAATTGATACCCACAGTGCCTCCAACTTCATGCTTGAAAAATGGCTAGATAAATACCATAAAATTTTTGAAATTCCTATGACCAGGTGGCACTGGAGAAACATTGGATGTCCTGTTGCTGACCATGAGTATACCAGACAGTGCCTTGATTTACTGAGTTTCATGAAAATGGTGTAGAACAGAGATGCCAGTAATTTGGAGCCTGCTGAGTAGTGGGTCTAGTGCAGTGGTGGGGAGGCGTTTGATAAAACATCCGTGGTAGGACCATGTGCATCTACCATTGGATTCCAAATGGCTTGTAACTTACATGGTGTTGCCAGCAGACCCTTATATGTAAAGGCATCTTTTTATATGGAGAGTTTTAAGAGGAAAATTAAGAATCAGGTTGATATGGACAAGGGGGCAATGGGGCAAGCTGTGAGAGATAGAAGCCTAGTTGGTGCATTCTCTTGCAGACCCTGACCCACCACACGTGACAGAACTCCCTCCAGCACTGTGTCCCAGTTTAGCTGCTAGTATTTCGTGAAACAAATACCAAACTCACAGTACAGCAGCCTAAACACCATAAAAAGTGGAGGAGGACCAAATGGCTTCACAGTCCACATGGGGAGACGGGGAGACACTTCGTCCCCAGTGGCCTCAGTTTACCTATAAAGAGAGGATTCAGCACTGCTTCATCTTGTTCATTGGAAAATAAGAAACCATGTCCTCCAGGTCACATAGATGCAGACCCAGCTTTGATGGTCTCACTACAAAGGAAGCCAAATCTCATGAAAACAACATATATTTCAAGTGCGGAAGCTCAGAGGCAGTTTCTCAAAAAGTTTTTAGGCCAGCAGAGCTCCATGTTTGTGGAGTGTTTACCATGTCCCTTACTTGTGGAAACTCCTAAACCACCTCCAAGGTTGTGAACTCCTGAGCATTTTCCATTCCAGATATGTATTCACTGATTTTGTAAATCTTCTCCTCTAATTGTGTCTTACTTGGGGTGAAGGTAATGTCAAGGCATTGTTTTGGATGAGAGCGGGAGGATATTTGTGCAGCATATATTTACATACACATTGGATTCATTTTCCAATTTTTCATTCGAAGTACTGAATCCCTGACACTAACCCATACCTAGTAGACTCAGACTATTCATCCTAATATAATGGGGAAAATTAACCCAACACAATAGAAATACAAGCACTTCAGAGGAGACATGTTCTATAGTTGGACTTGACATTTGCATTATATAAGGTAGGAGTTATACATCTAGTCAAATTTTAATTGAAATATTCTCCATGTGTTTTTAAACTTAACAAATATGTGAATACTTGTTTCCAATTTCTGTAGCCTATTCACACATGTATATTTATATGCATATATAGAATCCTACCAGGTATCACACGTACATTTTTGTAAGGTGGATGTCTTGGCAGATACAAATTGTGAGAAGTGTTCACTCCTCCTAAATGCTGTTGGAAATGAAAATTCAACCTATAAGAGAGCGTCCTAGAAGAACAACATTATACATAAACTCATGTTCAGTAACATAAATATTTTTGCATCTGTGGATGATATATATTTACTGATGAATTTTGATTGGCATTTATATTGGTACTTTTTAATGTCTGTGAGTGTTGTGTGTGTGTGTGTGTGTGTGTGTGTGTATAGATATAGATATAGATATAGATATACTCTCCAAAGTTTTCCAAATATGAAATATATGTGTCTAGTACACACTCTATAAATTCATTCATGTTCATGTATGTGGATTTATAATCAACTTTTCACAAGATTATAATCAGAAATATTCATCCACCTGAAATACATATTTGTTTCCTAGTACTGACTACTAACTTCAGTGAAGGGTGCATACAAATCCTAATTATTCTACAGTATCTGACCCAGTCTAACATCAATGCAAGTAGACTCCTATGGGACATGATATGTAATTTGTCATTCATTTGTATTCGACACTGGTACATTATTATTTCTTCAGTTTTTGCACATCATAGGATATACATTTCATCCACAAGTTCACAAATTAATAGGCATTTGTTTCAACATTAATCACTTCTTGCTTCAGAACACATGTATTGTCAGGGTTTCTTGACTTGTCTTTTCATGAGACTTCTTTCCAAACACATTATTTTGAATTTCCATAATCATTTTGAAGCAAAACTCACACACTCTTCATGATAAACCAAAACACTAATATTTCCATTAGATATATAACTGGTTGGAATGAATGATTGTATATCAATATACAATTTCCTTTTATTTTTCAGATATCAGTTCAATTCATTATTTAAAGTTCAAAAAAGTTATATTATTTATTCACAGTATGGTCTATTTGTGGTTTTTCTCTATGTTCATAGAAACAGGGTACACCTCTTTGCACCCCCGATTCTAATTTTACATCTTCAATATATTGCTCCCAGAAATGGTGAAAGAAATACTCATGTCACCTCATTATCACAGTAATATTCTGGACAAAAAATGGAAAGGTCACACTTATGATTGTACCAAAGCCGAAATGGAAAGTGAACATGGATTTCTAAAAACATCCATGTCCAGGTTGCCTAATGCTGTCAATTGTCACTCCTATTGGTGACTACATATTTGTTTTTTCCTAATTTATATATTGAAACTTAACCCTGTTGAAAATGTCTAATTCTATCCCTCACTTTATACTTTGCCTGATTTCGTAATGTTTACATTGATATCTGCTTTTCTACATATTTTCCCCAGTTCAACATAGTGTCTGACTCTTCATATGTGCTGACATTTACATTCACTCTATAACCAAAAGTCTATTGCTAAAGAACTTTTGGTCCAAATCCTATACTCACTCGTCTTCCTAAACCTACCGACTATCTTCCTAATCCTACTGAATGTCCCTTTTTGACTGGATGTTCTCTTCTAAATTCAATCATCCAATGTACAAGGTCCTATGCCATTGTATATCAAATTATCTGAGACATCTTTGCAGAACATAATTCAAAGCTAAGTATCCCAATCAAGGGCAAAACCCTCTGGGCTTCAAAGCATACCTAGATTTCTTTTTTCAAACTTATATTTCACCTCTATATTCTTGTAAATATTGTAGGTTCCCAATCCCATTATTCATCGCACAGAATCATTCATCACCAAATCAAACCTGTTTTTAACCCCAATATACACTGTTCCCTCAAACATTTTACAGAAGAGCAGAAACAGAGGGGTTCTTACAATACAGGAAAGTTGGGGATCTTCCACCAGATGAGAACCTCAAATGTCCATGCACAAATGATACATGGAGAAGTTGTAGGCAGGTATGAAGCTCCTGAGAGAGCAAAAGTCATCTTCCATGGCAAACAACCTGGTCAGGATGAAGGGATGTGTCTGAATCTGACTCTCTCTCTTCTTATTGTAGACAAGGTGGAACAATGCAGGCCTGAGTGGAGAGCTGTTCCCGGGTGCTAATGGTTGATATACATTCTACCTTATAAAAGTGTCACAGGAAGTAGGGGAAACCTCCATCTTTTGTAACCCTTGGAAGCAACTGTTAGGACAAAGTGGTTGCCAAGGCAGTGACCTCATTCAGTTCCAAAGAATGTGACATACCACATTTCCTTGGTGATGGAACTCTCTGAACTTGGTATCCAAGAAGCCAGGCACCCAGAGGCAGTCCCAGTCCCAGGCCCAGTGGGCTCACTTGTTTGGATTTACCAAGGACAGAGTCAGTTTTCTTGGTACCTAATGATGTGAGGATGGCCAAATGCCAGGAGAGCTCTGAAGATGGACCTTTCCTGAGAAAACAGGTAGTGGCTAACCACTTTTTCCTGACATCTTCACAGAGTTGGTCAAGGAAACAAGATCTGAGAGAAGACAGGCCATTTCGAGGGAACATAGTATGGCCCACCAGTCAGAGGACACTCCGGATAGTCACAGACCTACTTGGGGGAAGGAGGTGCCTTTGTGGGAGTGGGTGTGTGTTTGTTGTTTTGTCTCATGTTCTGAGAATAGATCGAAAAGGCGGTTTGTTTGGTTTGGAGCAGACGGTTTCTAGTAAGTCATTTGACAAGGCGAGTGTTTCTGTTTATGTGTATCCCACTGTATCCGTTGTTGTAGACATTAGAAAAGAGAATGCATTAATGGATGTGTCCTGTCTAGTATAAATCTTCCCTATAATTCATCCTGCCCAACATATGAATGGACTGCACCTTGTCTTATCGATGTGCAACACCTGCTATCTTTCTAAGTTGTTATTTTCTTCCTGAATTCTGGCCACTCTCCAGAATAGGCTCAGGGATTTGTGTCCAAAATATGTACCACCTCCAAGCTCTGTGACATGGCCATGTACTGGATAGCTGAAGAGAATGGCGAGCATCTCAGAAAACTCAGATATCAGTGTGACAAGGAAAGTCTCAGTGCAGAAACCCTGCTTTGGGCCTTTTGCTTACTTATTGTTGTGTTGCACTGAATGTCAGGAAGGTCTTTGCCTCAGGCCACCCCTTTGTGAAGCTTGAAGAAAACAGTTTTCAAATGGAAATGAATGGGCCTCACCTGTGGCTCTTTGTTTAATTTCTTTGGAAAGGGATGTGTCTTTATCAGCCTCTTGGACCTGTGTGTGGCTGTGACTTAGATTCTCAGCACCTGATGGATCTTAAGAATGATCCCATGTCAGCTTCCAAAACCAAAATGGCAAAAAAATATCATTCATTGTGGATGAAGTCTCTTGCCTTCCTCTGTTAGGTTCCTGCACTCTAACAATTATGAATAGGGATTCTGTGAGTCAAATGAGTTCTTAAAGCCCTGCAGAGGTGCTTGTGTTTTCGCATGACTCTAAATCACCTAAAGAATCCATACCTAAAATCAGTAGGCCTCAAATTGGAGAAACACAGAAGTTTTAACGGCAGGCTTATTTGTTCACTCCTGGTTCACAGCAACGGTGTCCAGGCTACCCTGACTTTAGGCAAATGAGGGGCAAACGAGCTGATTTTGGACACTGTCTTGGGCTGCGTTCCTCATGGAAACCTCCAGCCAGAGGTTAAGATGATTGACTATATGGAATAAGGTGAGGGCCATGTGGAAGTGTTTTGGTTTTAATGTTGGTCATTTGTGTGGCATTGGAAAAAATGACTGGTTCCACGTGGGCTTGAACTCTGGTGTGATTCCCCTTAGACACTTGGTTTTGGAACTGAACTCAGAGAAGCATTGCCATGAATTTTGTTGGGATTTTAAGAGGCCACGCATGAAAGTCACTCTTGGAAACTGAGACCTAGCCCCCGGGTAGATTTCCACTGAGGCCTCGGAATCTCAGCAAGGATATCACATGATTTTATTCTTAAAGAAATGGCAGCCATAGTTGAGAGTGAAAACACACATGGACCTCACATTATAGACCTCAATGGGCCTGGCCTAATGTGACCGTTTGTCCACTCTTTGGGAAGCCGTGCCTGTGAGAGTTCTCCAGAGATTTCATTGAAATGAGCTTCCTCACCATTTAATCTTTGCTGAATGAATTGAAACCCACAGTGCCTCCAACTTCATGCTTGAAAAATGGCTAGATAAATACCATGAAATTTTTGAAATTCCTATGAACAGGTGGCACTGGAGAAACATTGGATGTCCTGTTGCTGATCATGAGTATACCAGACAGTGCCTTGATTTACTGAGTTTCATAAAAATGGTGTAGAACAGAGATGCCAGTAAGTTGGAGCCTGCTGAGTAGTGGGTCTAGAGCAGTGCTGGGGAGGTGTTTGATAAAACATCCGAGGTAGGGCCATGTGGATTTACCATTGGAATCCAAATGGCTCGTAACTGACATGGTGCTGCCAGCAGACCCTTATATGTAAAGGCATCTTGTTATATGGAGAGTTTTAAGAGGAAAATTAAGAATCAGGTTGATATGGACAAGGGGGCAATGGGGCAAGCTGTGAGAGATAGAAGCCTAGTTGGTGCATTCTCTTGCAGACCCTGACCCACCACACGTGACAGAACTCCCTCCAGCACTGTGTCCCAGTTTAGCTGCTAGTATTTCGTGAAACAAATACCAAACTCACAGTGCAGCAGCCTAAAAACCACAAAAAGTGGAAGAGGACCAAATGGCTTCACAGTCCACACGGGGAGACAGGGAGACACTTAGTACCCAGTGGCCTCAGTTTACCTATAAAGAGAGGATTCAGCACTGCTTCATCTTGTTCATTGAAAAATAAGAAACCATGTCCTCCAGGTCACATAGATGCAGACCCAGCTTTGATGGTCTCACTACAAAGGAAGCCAAATCTCATGAAAACAACATATATTTCAAGTGCGGAAGCTCAGAGGCAGTTTCTCAAAAAGTTTTTAGGCCAGCAGAGTTACATGTTTGTGGAGTGTTTACCATGTCCCTTACTTGTGGAAACTCCTAAACCACCTCCAAGGTTGTGAACTCCTGAGCATTTTCCATTCCAGATATGTATTCACTGATTGTGTAACTCTTCTCCTCTAATTGTGTCTTACTTGGGGTGAAGGTAATGTCAAGGCATTGTTTTGGATGAGAGCGGTAGGATATTTGTGCAGCATATATTTACATACACATTGGATTCATTTTCCAATTTTTCATTCGAAGTACTGAATCCCTGACACTAACCCATACCTAGTAGACTCAGACTATTCATCCTAATATAATGGGGAAAATTAACCCAACACAATAGAAATACAAGCACTTCAGAGGAGACATGTTCTATAGTTGGACTTGACATTTGCATTATATAAGGTAGGAGTTATACATCTAGTAAAATTTTAATTGAAATATTCTCCATGTGTTTTTAAACTTAACAAATATGTGAATACTTGTTTCCAATTTCTGTAGCCTATTCACACATGTATATTTATATGCATATATAGAATCCTACCAGGTATCACACGTACATTTTTGTAAGGTGGATGTCTTGGCAGATACAAATTGTGAGAAGTGTT
Source organism: Callospermophilus lateralis (assembly GCF_048772815.1). Classification (NCBI taxonomy): domain Eukaryota; kingdom Metazoa; phylum Chordata; class Mammalia; order Rodentia; family Sciuridae; genus Callospermophilus; species Callospermophilus lateralis. Next base: position 33,739 of record NW_027516180.1, read on the forward strand.
CACTCCTCCTAAATGCTGTTGGAAATGAAAATTCAACCTATAAGAGAGCGTCCTAGAAGAACAACATTATACATAAACTCATGGTCAGAAACATAAATATTTTTGCATCTGTGGATGATATATATTTACTGATGAATTTCGATTGGCATTTATATTGGTACTTTTTAATGTCTGTGAGTGTTGTGTGTGTGTGTGTGTGTGTATAGATATAGATATAGATATACTCTCCAAAGTTTTCCAAATATGAAATATATGTGTCTAGTATACACTCTCTAAATTCATTCATGTTCATGTATGTGGATTTATAATCAACTTTTCACAAGATTATAATCAGAAATATTCATCCACCTGAAATACATATTTGTTTCCTAGTACTGACTACTAACTTCAGTGAAGGGTGCATACAAATCCTAATTATTCTACAGTATCTGACCCAGTCTAACATCAATGCAAGTAGACTCCTATGGGACATGATATGTAATTTGTCATTCATTTGTATTCGACACTGGTACATTATTGTTTCTTCAGTTTTTGCACATCATAGGATATACATTTCATCCACAAGTTCACAAATTAATAGGCATTTGTTTCAACATTAATCACTTCTTGCTTCAGAACACATGTATTGTCAGAGTTTCTTGACTCGTCTTTTCATGAGACTTCTTTCCAAACATATTATTTTGAATTTCCATAATCATTTTGAAGCAAAACTCACACACTCTTCATGATAAACCAAAACACTAATATTTCCATTAGATATATAACTGGTTGGAATGAATGATTGTATATCAATATACAATTTCCTTTTATTTTTCAGATATCAGTTCAATTCATTATTTAAAGTTCAAAAAAGTTATATTATTTATTCACAGTATGGTCTATTTGTGGTTTTTCTCTATGTTCATAGAAACAGGGTACACCTATTTGTACCCCCGATTCTAATTTTACATCTTCAATATATTGCTCCCAGAAATGGTGAAAGAAATACTCATGTCACCTCATTATCACAGTAATATTCTGGACAAAAAATGGAAAGGTCACACTTATGATTGTACCAAAGCCTAAATGGAAAGTGAACATGGATTTCTAAAAACATCCATGTCCAGGTTGCCTAATGCTGTCAATTGTCACTCCTATTGGTGACTACATATTTGTTTTTTCCTAATATATATTGAAACTCAACACTGTTGAAAATGTCTAATTCTATCCCTCACTTTATACTTTGCCTGATTTCGTAATGTTTCCATTGATATCTGCTTTTCTACATATTTTCCCCAGTTCAACATAGTGTCTGACTCTTCATATGTGCTGACATTTACATTCACTCTATAACCAAAAGTCTATTGCTAAAGAACTTTTGGTCCAAATCCTATACTCACTCGTCTTCCTAAACCTACCGACTATCTTCCTAAACCTACTGAATATCCCTTTTTGACTGGATGTTCTATTCTAAATTCAATCATCCAATGTACAAGGTCCTATGCCATTGTATATCAAATTATCTGAGACATCTTTGCAGAACATAATTCAAAGCTAAGTATCCCAATCAAGGGCAAAACCCTTCTGGGCTTCAAAGCATACCTAGATTTCTTTTTTCATACTTATATTTCACCTCTATATTCTCGTAAATATTGCAGGTTCCCAATCCCATTATTCATCGCACAGAATCATTCGTCACCAAATCAAACCTGTTTTTAACCCCAAGTATACACTGTTCCCTCAATCATTTTACAGAAGAGCAGGGACAGAGGGGTTCTTACAATGCAGGAAAGTTGGGGATCTTCCACCAGATGAGAACCTCAAATGTCCATGCACAAATGATACCTGGAGAAGTTGTAGGCAGGTATGAAGCACCTGAGAGAGCAAAAGTCAATTTCCATGGCAAACAACCTGGTCAGGATGAAGGGATGTGTCTGAATCTGCCTCTCTCTTCTTATTGTAGACAAGGTGGAATGATCCAGGCCTGAGTGGAGAGCTGTTCCCGGGTGCCAATGGTTGATATACATTCTACCTTATGAAAGTGTCACAGGAAGTAGGGGAAACCTCCATCTTATGTAACCCTTGGAAGCAACTGTTAGGACAAAGTGGTTGCCAAGGCAGTGACCTCATTCAGTTCCAAAGAATGTGACAAACCTCATTTCCTTGGTGATGGAACTCTCTGAACTTGGTATCCAAGAAGCCAGGCACCCAGAGGCAGTCCCAGTCCCAAGCCCAGTGGGCTCACTTGTTTGGATTTACCAAGGACAGAGTCAGTTTTCTTGGTACCTAATGATGTGAGGATGGCCAAATGCCAGGAGAGCTCTGAAGATGGACCTTTCCTGAGAAAACAGGTAGTGGCTAACCACTTTTTCCTGACATCTTCACAGAGTTGGTCAAGGAAACAAGATCTGAGAGAAGACAGGCCATTTCGGGGGAACATAGTATGGCCCACCAGTCAGAGGACACTCCGGATAGTCACAGACCTACTTGGGGGAAGGAGGTGCCTTTGTGGGAGTGGGTGTGTGTTTGTTGTTTTGTCTCATGTTCTGAGAATAGATCGAAAAGGCAGTTTGTTTGGTTTGGAGCAGACAGTTTCTAGTAAGTCATTTGACACGGCGAGGGTTTCTGTTTATGTGTATCCCACTGTGTTCGTTGTTGTAGACATTAGAAAAGAGAATGCATTAATGGATGTGTCCTGTCTAGTATAAATCTTCCCTATAATTCATCCTGCCCAATATATGAATGGACTGCAGCTTGTCTTATCGATGTGCAACACCTGCTATCTTTCTAAGTTGTTGTTTTCTTCCTGAATTCTGGCCACTCTCCAGAATGGGCTCAGGGATTTTTGTCCAAAATATGTACCACCTCCAAGCTCTGTGACATGGCCATGTAAAGGATAGTTGAAGAGAATGGCGAGCATCTCAGAAAACTCAGATATCAGTGTGACCAGGAAAGTCTTAGTGCAGAAACACTGCTTTGGGCTTTTTGCTTACTTATTGTTGTGTTGCACTGAATGTCAGGAAGGTCTTTGCCTCAGGCCACCCCTTTGTGAAGCCTGAAGAAAACAGTTTTCAAATGGAAATGAATGGGCCTCACCTGTGGTTCTTTGCTTAATTGCTTTGGAAAGGGATGTGTCTTTATCAGCCTCTTGGTCCTGTGTGTGGCTGTGACTTAGATTCTCAGCACCTGATGGATCTTAAGAATGATCCCATGTGAGGTTCCAAAACCAAAATGGCAAAAAATATCATTCATTGTGGATGAAGACTCTTGCCTTCCTCTGTTAGGTTCCTGCACTCTAACAAATATGAATAGGGATTCTGTGAGTCAAATGAGTTCTTCAAAGCCCTGCAGAGGTGCTTGTGTTTTCGCATGACTCTAAATCACCTAAAGAATCGATACCTAAAATCAGTAGCCCTCAAATTGTAGAAACATAGAAGTATTAACGGCAGGCTTATTTGTTCACTCCTGGTTCACAGCAACGGTGTCCAGGCTACCCTGACTTTAGGCAAATGAGGGGCAAACGAGCTGATTTTGGACACTGTCTTGGGCTGCAAACCTCATGGAAACCTCCAGCCAGAGTTTAAGATGATTGACTATATGGAATAAGGTGAGGGCCATGTGGGAGTGTTTTGGTTTTAATGTTGGTCATTTTTGTGGCATTGGAAAAAATGACTGGTTCCACGTGGGCTTGAACTCTGGTGTGATTCCCCTTAAACACTGGGTTTTGGAACTGAACTCAAAGAAGCATTGCTATGAATTTTGTTGGGATTTTAAGAGGCCACGCATGAAAGTCGCTCTTGGAAACTGAGACCTAGGCCCCGGGTAGATTTCCACAGAGGCCTGGGAATCTCAGCAAGGATATCACATGATTTTATTCTTAAAGAAATGGCAGCCATAGTTGAGAGTCAAAACACACATGCACCTCACATTGTAGACCTCAATGGGCCTGGCCTAATGTGACCTTTTGTCCATTCTTTGGGAAGCCTTGCCTGTGAGATTTCTCCAGAGATTTCATTGAAATGAGCTTCCTCACCATTTAATCTTTGCTGAATGAATTGAAACCCACAGTGCCTCCAACTTCATGCTTGAAAAATGGCTAGATAAATACCATGAAATTTTTGAAATTCCTATGACCAGGTGGCACTGGAGAAACATTGGATGTCCTATTGCTGATCATGAGTATACCAGACAGTGCCTTGATTTACTGAGTTTCATGAAAATGGTGTAGAACAGAGATGCCAGTAAGTTGGAGCCTGCTGAGTAGTGGGTCTAGAGCAGTGCTGGGGAGGTGTTTGATAAAACATCCGTGGTAGGGCCATGTGGATCTACCATTGGATTCCAAATGGCTTGTAACTGACATGGTGCTGCCAGCAGACCCTTATATGTAAAGGCATCTTGTTATATGGAGAGTTTTAAGAGGAAAATTAAGAATCAGGTTGATATGGACAAGGGGGCAATGGGGCAAGCTGTGAGAGATAGAAGCCTAGTTGGTGCATTCTCTTGCAGACCCTGACCCACCACACGTGACAGAACTCCCTCCAGCACTGTGTCCCAGTTTAGCTGCTAGTATTTCGTGAAACAAATACCAAACTCACAGTGCAGCAGCCTAAAAACCACAAAAAGTGGAGGAGGACCAAATGGCTTCACAGTCCACACGGGGAGACGGGGAGACACTTAGTCCCCAGTGGCCTCAGTTTACCTATAAAGAGAGGATTCAGCACTGCTTCATCTGTTCATTGGAAAATAAGAAACCATGTCCTCCAGGTAACATAGATGCAGACCCAGCTTTGATGGTCTCACTACAAAGGAAGCCAAATCTCATGAAAACAACATATATTTCAAGTGCGGAAGCTCAGAGGCAGTTTCTCAAAAAGTTTTTAGGCCAGCAGAGTTACATGTTTGTAGAGTGTTTACCATGTCCCTTACTTTTGGAAACTCCTAAACCACCTCCAAGGTTGTGAACTCCTGAGCATTTTCCATTCCAGATATGTATTCACTGATTGTGTAACTCTTCTCCTCTAATTGTGTCTTACTTGGGGTGAAGGTAATGTCAAGGCATTGTTTTGGATGAGAGCGGGAGGATATTTGTGCAGCATATATTTACATACACATTGGATTCATTTTCCAATTTTTCATTCGAAGTACTGAATCCCTGACACTAACCCATACCTAGTAGACTCAGACTATTCATTCTAATATAATGGGGAAAATTAACCCAACACAATAGAAATACAAGCACTTCAGAGGAGACATGTTCTACAGTTGGACTTGACATTTGCATTATATAAGGTAGGAGTTATACATCTAGTCAAATTTTAATTGAAATATTCTCCATGTGTTTTTAAACTTAACAAATATGTGAATACTTGTTTCCAATTTCTGTAACCTATTCACACATGTATATTTATATGCATATATAGAATCCTACCAGGTATCACACGTACATTTTTGTAAGGTGGATGTCTTGGCAGATACAAATTGTGAGAAGTGTTCACTCCTCCTAAATGCTGTTGGAAATGAAAATTCAACCTATAAGAGAGCGTCCTAGAAGAACAACATTATACATAAACTCATGTTCAGTAACATAAATATTTTTGCATCTGTGGATGATATATATTTACTGATGAATTTCGATTGGCATTTATATTGGTACTTTTTAATGTCTGTGAGTGTTGTGTGTGTGTGTGTGCGTGTGTGTGTGTGTGTGTGTATAGATATAGATATACTCTCCAAAGTTTTCCAAATATGAAAAATATGTGTCTAGTACACACTCTATAAATTCATTCATGTTCATGTATGTTGATTTATAATCAACTTTTCACATGATTATAATCAGAAATATTCATCCACCTGAAATACATATTTGTTTCCTAGTACTGACTACTAACTTCAGTGAAGGGTGCATACAAATCCTAATTATTCTACAGTATCTGACCCAGTCTAACATCAATGCAAGTAGACTCCTATGGGACATGATATGTAATTTGTCATTCATTTGTATTCGACACTGGTACATTATTATTTCTTCAGTTTTTGCACATCATAGGATATACATTTCATCCACAAGTTCACAAATTAATAGGCATTTGTTTCAACATTAATCACTTCTTGCTTCAGAACACATGTATTGTCAGGGTTTCTTGACTTGTCTTTTCATGAGACTTCTTTCCAAACACATTATTTTGAATTTCCATAATCATTTTGAAGCAAAACTCACACACTCTTCATGATAAACCAAAACACTAATATTTCCATTAGATATATAACTGGTTGGAATGAATGATTGTATATCAATATACAATTTCCTTTTATTTTTCAGATATCAGTTCAATTCATTATTTAAAGTTCAAAAAAGTCATATTATTTATTCACAGTATGGTCTATTTGTGGTTTTTCTCTATGTTCATAGAAACAGGGTACACCTCTTTGCACCCCCGATTCTAATTTTACATCTTCAATATATTGCTCCCAGAAATGGTGAAAGAAATACTCATGTCACCTCATTATCACAGTAATATTCTGGACAAAAAATGGAAAGGTCACACTTATGATTGTACCAAAGCCGAAATGGAAAGTGAACATGGATTTCTAAAAACATCCATGTCCAGGTTGCCTAATGCTGTCAATTGTCACTCCTATTGGTGACTACATATTTGTTTTTTCCTAATTTATATATTGAAACTCTCCCCTGTTGAAAATGTCTAATTCTATCCCTCACTTTATACTTTGCCTGATTTCGTAATGTTTCCATTGATATCTGCTTTTCTACATATTTTCCCCAGTTCAACATAGTGTCTGACTCTTCATATGTGCTGATATTTACATTCACTCTATAACCAAAAGTCTATTGCTAAAGAACTTTTGGTCCAAATCCTATACTCACTCGTCTTCCTAAACCTACCGACTATCTTCCTAAACCTACTGAATATCCCTTTTTGACTGGATGTTCTCTTCTAAATTCAATCATCCAATGTACAAGGTCCTATGCCATTGTATATCAAATTATCTGAGACAACTTTGCAGAACATAATTCAAAGCTAAGTATCCCAATCAAGGGCAAAACCCTTCTGGGCTTCAAAGAATACCTAGATTTCTTTTTTCATACTTATATTTCACCTCTATATTCTTGTAAATATTGCAGGTTCCCAATCCCATTATTCATCGCACAGAATCATTCGTCACCAAATCAAACCTGTTTTTAACCCCAAGTATACACTGTTCCCTCAATCATTTTACAGAAGAGCAGGGACAGAGGGGTTCTTACAATACAGGAAAGTTGGGGATCTTCCACCAGATGAGAACCTCAAATGTCCATGCAAAAATGATACCTGGAGAAGTTGTAGGCAGGTATGAAGCACCTGAGAGAGCAAAAGTCAACTTCCATGGCAAACAACCTGGTCAGGATGAAGGGATGTGTCTGAATCTGCCTCTCTCTTCTTATTGTAGACAAGGTGGAACAATCCAGGCCTGAGTGGAGAGCTGTTCCCGGGTGCCAATAGTTGATATACATTCTACCTTATGAAAGTGTCACAGGAAGTAGGGGAAACCTCCATCTTATGTAACCCTTGGAAGCAACTGTTAGGACAAAGTGGTTGCCAAGGCAGTGACCTCATTCAGTTCCAAGGAATGTGACATACCTCATTTCCTTGTTGATGGAACTCTCTGAACTTGGTATCCAAGAAGCCAGGCACCCAGAGGCAGTCCCAGTCCCAGGCCCAGTGGGCTCACTTGTTTGGATTTACCAAGGACAGAGTCAGTTTTCTTGGTACCTAATGATGTGAGGATGGCCAAATGCCAGGAGAGCTCTGAAGATGGACCTTTCCTGAGAAAACAGGTAGTGGCTAACCACTTTTTCCTGACATCTTCACAGAGTTGGTCAAGGAAACAAGATCTGAGAGAAGACAGGCCATTTCGGGGGAACATAGTATGGCCCACCAGTCAGAGGACACTCCGGATAGTCACAGACCTACTTGGGGGAAGGAGGTGCCTTCGTGGGAGTGGGTGTGTGTTTGTTGTTTTGTCTCATGTTCTGAGAATAGATCGAAAAGGCGGTTTGTTTGGTTTGGAGCAGACAGTTTCTAGTAAGTCATTTGACACGGCGAGGGTTTCTGTTTATGTGTATCCCACTGTGTCCGTTGTTGTAGACATTAGAAAAGAGAATGCATTAATGGATGTGTCCTGTCTAGTATAAATCTTCCCTATAATTCATCCTGCCCAATATATGAATGGACTGCAGCTTGTCTTATCGATGTGCAACACCTGCTATCTTTCTAAGTTGTTGTTTTCTTCCTGAATTCTGGCCACTCTCCAGAATGGGCTCATGGATTTGTGTCCAAAATATGTACCACCTCCAAGCTCTGTGACATGGCCATGTAAAGGATAGTTGAAGAGAATGGCGAGCATCTCAGAAAACTCAGATATCAGTGTGACCAGGAAAGTCTCAGCGCAGAAACACTGCTTTGGGCTTTTTGCTTACTTATTGTTGTGTTGCACTGAATGTCAGGAAGTTCTTTGCCTCAGGCCACCCCTTTGTGAAGCCTGAAGAAACAGTTTTCAAATGGAAATGAATGGGCCTCACCTGTGGTTCTTTGCTTAATTGCTTTGGAAAGGGATGTGTCTTTATCAGCCTCTTGGTCCTGTGTGTGGCTGTGACTTACATTCTCAGCACCTGATGGATCTTAAGAATGATCCCATGTGAGCTTCCAAAACCAGAATGGCAAAAAATATCATTCATTGTGGATGAAGACTCTTGCCTTCCTCTGTTTGGTTCCTGCACTCCAAAAAATATGCATAGGGATTCTGTGAGTCAAATGAGTTCTTCAAGCCCTGCAGAGGTGCTTGTGTTTTCGCATGACTCTAAATCACCTAAAGAATCGATACCTAAAATCAGTAGCCCTCAAATTGGAGAAACATAGAAGTATTAACGGCAGGCTTATTTGTTCACTCCTGGTTCACAGCAACAGTGTCCAGGCTACCCTGACTTTAGGCAAATGAGGGGCAAACGAGCTGATTTTGGACACTGTCTTGGGCTGCACCCCTCATGGAAACCTCCAGCCAGAGTTTAAGATGATTGACTATATGGAATAAGGTGAGGCCCATGTGGGAGTGTTTTGGTTTTAATGTTGGTCATTTGTGTGGCATTGGAAAAAATGACTGGTTCCACGTGGGCTTGAACTCTGGTGTGATTCCCCTTAAACACTGGGTTTTGGAACTGAACTCAGAGAAGCATTGCTATGAATTTTGTTGGGATTTTAAGAGGCCACGCATGAAAGTCGCACTTGGAAACTGAGACCTAGGCCCCGGGTAGATTTCCACAGAGGCCTGGGAATCTCAGCAAGGATATCACATGATTTTATTCTTAAAGAAATGGCAGCCATAGTTGAGAGTCAAAACACACATGCACCTCACATTGTAGACCTCAATGGGCCTGGCCTAATGTGACCTTTTGTCCATTCTTTGGGAAGCCTTGCCTGTGAGATTTCTCCAGAGATTTCATTGAATTGAGCTTCCTCACCATTTAATCTTTGCTGAATGAATTGAAACCCACAGTGCCTCCAACTTCATGCTTGAAAAATGGCTAGATAAATACCATGAAATTTTTGAAATTCCTATGACCAGGTGGCACTGGAGAAACATTGGATGTCCTATTGCTGATCATGAGTATACCAGACAGTGCCTTGATTTACTGAGTTTCATGAAAATGGTGTAGAACAGAGATGCCAGTAAGTTGGAGCCTGCTGAGTAGTGGGTCTAGAGCAGTGCTGGGGAGGTGTTTGATAAAACATCCGTTGTAGGGCCATGTGGATCTACCATTGGATTCCAAATGGCTTGTAACTGACATGGTGCTGCCAGCAGACCCTTATATGTAAAGGCATCTTGTTATATGGAGAGTTTTAAGAGGAAAATTAAGAATCAGGTTGATATGGACAAGGGGGCAATGGGGCAAGCTGTGAGAGATAGAAGCCTAGTTGGTGCATTCTCTTGCAGACCCTGACCCACCACACGTGACAGAACTCCCTCCAGCACTGTGTCCCAGTTTAGCTGCTAGTATTTCGTGAAACAAATACCAAACTCACAGTGCAGCAGCCTAAAAACCACAAAAAGTGGAGGAGGACCAAATGGCTTCACAGTCCACACGGGGAGACGGGGAGACACTTAGTCCCCAGTGGCCTCAGTTTACCTATAAAGAGAGGATTCAGCACTGCTTCATATTGTTCATTGGAAAATAAGAAACCATGTCCTCCAGGTCACATAGATGCAGACCCAGCTTTGATGGTCTCACTACAAAGGAAGCCAAATCTCATGAAAACAACATATATTTCAAGTGCGGAAGCTCAGAGGCAGTTTCTCAAACAGTTTTTAGGCCAGCAGAGTTACATGTTTGTGGAGTGTTTACCATGTCCCTTACTTTTGGAAACTCCTAAACCACCTCCAAGGTTGTGAACTCCTGAGCATTTTCCATTCCAGATATGTATTCACTGATTGTGTAACTCTTCTTCTCTAATTGTGTCTTACTTGGGGTGAAGGTAATGTCAAGGCATTGTTTTGGATGAGAGCGGGAGGATATTTGTGCAGCATATATTTACATACACATTGGATTCATTTTCCAATTTTTCATTCGAAGTACTGAATCCCTGACACTAACCCATACCTAGTAGACTCAGACTATTCATCCTAATATAATGGGGAAAATTAACCCAACACAATAGAAATACAAGCACTTCAGAGGAGACATGTTCTATAGTTGGACTTGACATTTGCATTATATAAGGTAGGAGTTATACATCTAGTCAAATTTTAATTGAAATATTCTCCATGTGTTTTTAAACTTAACAAATATGTGAATACTTGTTTCCAATTTCTGTAGCCTATTCACACATGTATATTTATATGCATATATAGAATCCTACCAGGTATCACACGTACATTTTTGTAAGGTGGATGTCTTGGCAGATACAAATTGTGAGAAGTGTTCACTCCTCCTAAATGCTGTTGGAAATGAAAATTCAACCTATAAGAGAGCGTCCTAGAAGAACAACATTATACATAAACTCATGTTCAGTAACATAAATATTTTTGCATCTGTGGATGATATATATTTACTGATGAATTTCGATTGGCATTTATATTGGTACTTTTTAATGTCTGTGAATGTTGTGTGTGTGTGTGTGCGTGTGTGTGTGTGTGTGTGTATAGATATAGATATAGATATACTCTCCAAAGTTTTCCAAATATGAAATATATGTGTCTAGTACACACTCTATAAATTCATTCATGTTCATGTATGTTGATTTATAATCAACTTTTCACATGATTATAATCAGAAATATTCATCCACCTGAAATACATATTTGTTTCCTAGTACTGACTACTAACTTCAGTGAAGGGTGCATACAAATCCTCATTATTCTACAGTATCTGACCCAGTCTAACATCAATGCAAGTAGACTCCTATGGGACATGATATGTAATTTGTCATTCATTTGTATTCGACACTGGTACATTATTGTTTCTTCAGTTTTTGCACATCATAGGATATACATTTCATCCCCAAGTTCACAAATTAATAGGCATTTGTTTCAACATTAATCACTTCTTGCTTCAGAACACATGTATTGTCAGGGTTTCTTGACTGGTCTTTTCATGAGACTTCTTTCCAAACACATTATTTTGAATTTCCATAATCATTTTGAAGCAAAACTCACACACTCTTCATGATAAACCAAAACACTAATATTTCCATTAGATATATAACTGGTTGGAATGAATGATTGTATATCAATATACAATTTCCTTTTATTTTTCAGATATCAGTTCAATTCATTATTTAAATTTCAAAAAAGTTATATTATTTATTCACAGTATGGTCTATTCGTGGTTTTTCTCTATGTTCATAGAAACAGGGTACACCTATTTGTACCCCCGATTCTAATTTTACATCTTCAATATATTGCTCCCAGAAATGGTGAAAGAAATACTCATGTCACCTCATTATCACAGTAATATTCTGGACAAAAAATGGAAAGGTCACACTTATGATTGTACCAAAGCCGAAATGGAAAGTGAACATGGATTTCTAAAAACATCCATGTCCAGGTTGCCTAATGCTGTCAATTGTCACTCCTATTGGTGACTACATATTTGTTTTTTTCCTAATTTATATATTGAAACTCAACCCTGTTGAAAATGTCTAATTCTATCCCTCACTTTATACTTTGCCTGCTTTCGTAATGTTTCCATTGATATCTGCTTTTCTACATATTTTCCCCAGTTCAACATAGTGTCTGACTCTTCATATGTGCTGACATTTACATTCACTCTATAACCAAAAGTCTATTGCTAAAGAACTTTTGGTCCAAATCCTATACTCACTCGTCTTCCTAAACCTACCGACTATCTTCCTAATCCTACTGAATATCCCTTTTTGACTGGATGTTCTCTTCTAAATTCAATCATCCAATGTACAAGGTCCTATGCCATTGTATATCAAATTATCTGAGACATCTTTGCAGAACATAATTCAAAGCTAAGTATCCCAATCAAGGGCAAAACCCTTCTGGGCTTCAAAGCATACCTAGATTTCTTTTTTCATACTTATATTTCACCTCTATATTTTTGTAAATATTGCAGGTTCCCAATCCCATTATTCATCGCACAGAATCATTCGTCACCAAATCAAACCTGTTTTTAACCCCAAGTATACACTGTTCCCTCAATCATTTTACAGAAGAGCAGGGACAGAGGGGTTCTTACAATACAGGAAAGTTGGGGATCTTCCACCAGATGAGAACCTCAAATGTCCATGCACAAATGATACCTGGAGAAGTTGTAGGCAGGTATGAAGCACCTGAGAGAGCAAAAGTCAACTTCCATGGCAAACAACCTGGTCAGGATGAAGGGATGTGTCTGAATCTGCCTCTCTCTTCTTATTGTAGACAAGGTGGAACAATCCAGGCCTGAGTGGAGAGCTGTTCACAGGTGCCAATGGTTGATATACATTCTACCTTATGAAAGTGTCACAGGAAGTAGGGGAAACCTCCAACTTATGTAACCCTTGGAAGCAACTGTTAGGACAAACTGGTTGCCAAGGCAGTGACCTCATTCAGTTACAAAGAATGTGACATACCTCATTTCCTTGGTGATGGAACTCTCTGAACTTGGTATCCAAGAAGCCAGGCACCCAGAGGCAGTCCCAGTCCCAGGCCCAGTGGGCTCACTTGTTTGGATTTACCAAGGACAGAGTCAGTTTTCTTGGTACCTAATGATGTGAGGATGGCCAAATGCCAGGAGAGCTCTGAAGATGGACCTTTCCTGAGAAAACAGGTAGTGGCTAAGCACTTTTTCCTGACATCTTCACAGAGTTGGTCAAGGAAACAAGATCTGAGAGAAGACAGGCCATTTCGGGGGAACATAGTATGGCCCACCAGTAAGAGGACACTCCGGATAGTCACAGACCTACTTGGGGGAAGGAGGTGCCTTTGTGGGAGTGGGTGTGGGTTTTGTTGTTTTGTCTCATGTTCTGAGAATAGATCGAAAAGGCAGTTTGTTTGGTTTGGAGCAGACAGTTTCTAGTAAGTCATTTGACAAGGCGAGTGTTTCTGTTTATGTGTATCCCACTGTGTCCGTTGTTGTAGACATTAGAAAAGAGAATGCATTAATGGATGTGTCCTGTCTAGTATAAATCTTCCCTATAATTCATCCTGCCCAATATATGAATGGACTGCAGCTTGTCTTATCGATGTGCAACACCTGCTATCTTTCTAAGTTGTTGTTTTCTTCCTGAATTCTGGCCACTCTCCAGAATGGGCTCAGGGATTTGTGTCCAAAATATGTACTACATCCAAGCTCTGTGACATGGCCATGTAAAGGATAGTTGAAGAGAATGGCGAGCATCTCAGAAAACTCAGATATCAGTGTGACCAGGAAAGTCTTAGTGGAGAAACACTGCTTTGGGCTATTTGCTTACTTATTGTTGTGTTGCACTGAATGTCAGGAAGGTCTTTGCCTCAGGCAACCCCTTTGTGAAGCCTGAAGAAAACAGTTTTCAAATGGAAATGAATGGGCCTCACCTGTGGTTCTTTGCTTAATTGCTTTGGAAAGGGATGTGTCTTTATCAGCCTCTTGGTCTGTGTGTGGCTGTGACTTAGATTCTCAGCACCTAATGGATCTTAAGAATGATCCCATGTGAGCTTCCAAAACCAAAATGGCAAAAAATATCATTCATTGTGGATGAAGACTCTTGCCTTCCTCTGTTAGGTTCCTGCACTCCAACAAATGAGAATAGGGATTCTGTGAGTCAAATGAGTTCTTCAAAGCCCTGCAGAGGTGCTTGTGTTTTCGCATGACTCTAAATCACCTAAAGAATCGATACCTAAAATCAGTAGCCCTCAAATTGGAGAAACATAGAAGTATTAACGGCAGGCTTATTTGTTCACTCCTGGTTCACAGCAACGGTGTCCAGGCTACCCTGACTTTAGGCAAATGAGGGGCAAACGAGCTGATTTTGGACACTGTCTTGGGCTGCACCCCTCATGGAAACCTCCAGCCAGATGTTAAGATGATTGACTACATGGAATAAGGTGAGGGCCATGTGGGAGTGTTTTGGTTTTAATGTTGGTCATTTGTGTGGCATTGGAAAAAATGACTGGTTCCACGTGGGCTTGAACTCTGGTGTGATTCCCCTTAAACACTGGGTTTTGGAACTGAACTCAGAGAAGCATTGCTATGAATTTTGTTGGGATTTTAAGAGGCCACGCATGAAAGTCGCTCTTGGAACCTGAGACCTAGGCTCCGGGTAGATTTCCACAGAGGCCTGGGAATCTCAGCAAGGATATCACATGATTTTATTCTTAAATAAATGGCATCCATAGTTGAGAGTCAAAACACACATGCACCTCACATTGTAGACCTCAATGGGCCTGGCCTAATGTGACCTTTTGTCCATTCTTTGGGAAGCCTTGCCTGTGAGATTTCTCCAGAGATTTCATTGAAATGGGCTTCCTCACCATTTAATGTTTGCTGAATGAATTGAAACCCACAGTGCCTCCAACTTCATGCTTGAAAAATGGCTAGATAAATACCATGAAATTTTTGAAATTCCTATGACCAGGTGGCACTGGAGAAACATTGGATATCCTATTGCTGATCATGAGTATACCAGACAGTGCCTTGATTTACTGAGTTTCATGAAAATGGTGTAGAACAGAGATGCCAGTAAGTTGGAGCCTGCTGAGTAGTGGGTCTAGAGCAGTGGTGGGGAGGTGTTTGATAAAACATCCATGGTAGGGCCATGTGGATCTACCATTGGATTCTAAATGGCTTGTAACTGACATGGTGCTGCCAGCAGACCCTTATATGTAAAGGCATCTTGTTATATGGAGAGTTTTAAGAGGAAAATTAAGAATCAGGTTGATATGGACAAGGGGGCAATGGGGCAAGCTGTGAGAGATAGAAGCCTAGTTGGTGCATTCTCTTGCAGACCCTGACCCACCACACGTGACAGAACTCCCTCCAGCACTGTGTCCCAGTTTAGCTGCTAGTATTTCGTGAAACAAATACCAAACTCACAGTGCAGCAGCCTAAACACCACAAAAAGTGGAGGAGGACCAAATGGCTTCACAGTCCACGCGGGGAGACGGGGAGTCACTTAGTCTCTAGTGACCTTAATTTACCTAAAAAGAGAGGATTCAGCACTGCTTCATCTTGTTCATTGGAAAATAAGAAACCATGTCCTCCAGGTCACATAGATGCAGACCCAGCTTTGATGGTCTCACTACAAAGGAAGCCAAATCTCATGAAAACAACATATATTTCAAGTGCGGAAGCTCAGAGGCAGTTTCTCAAAAAGTTTTTAGGCCAGCAGAGCTCCATGTTTGTGGAGTGTTTACCCTGTCCCTTACTTTTGGAAACTCCTCTACCACCTCCAAGGTTGTGAACTCCTGGGCATTTTCCATTCCAGATATGTATTCACCGATTTTGTAACTCTTCTCCTCTAATTGTGTCTTACTTGGGGTGAAGGTAATGTCAAGGCATTGTTCTGGATGAGAGCGTGAGGATATTTGTGCAGCATATATTTACATACACATTGGATTCATTTTCCAATTTTCCATTTGAAGTACTGAATCCCGGACACTAAAACTTACCTAGTAGACTCAGACTATTCATCCTAATATAATGGGGAAATTTAACCCAACACAATAGAAATACAAGCACTTCAGAGGAGACATGTTGTATAGTTGGACTTGACATTTGCATTATATAAGGTAGGAGTTATATATCTCGTCAAATTTTAATTGAAATATTCTCCATGTGTTTTTAAGCTTAACAAATATGTGAATTCTTATTTCCCTTTTCTGTAGCCTATTCACACAAGTATATTTATATGCATATATAGAATCCTACCAGGTATCACACATACATTTTTGTGAGGTGGCTGTCTTGGCAGATACAAATTGTGAGAAGTGTTCACTCCTCCTAAATGCTGTTGGAAATGAAAATTCAACCTATAGGAGAACGTCCTAGTAGAACAAAATTATGCATAAACTCAAATTCAGTAAAATAAATATTTTTGCATCTGTGGATGATATATATTTACTGATGAATTTCGATTGGCATTTATATTGGTACTTTTTAATGTCTGTGAATGTTGTGTGTGTGTGTGTGTCTGTGTGTGTGTGTGTGTGTCTGTGTGTGTGTGTGTCTGTGTGTGTGTATAGACATAGATATATATATATACTCTCCAAATTTTTCAAAATATGAAAAAATGTGTCTAATATATACTCTCTAAATTCATTCATGTACATGTATGTGGATTTATAATCAACTTTTCACAAGATTATAATCAGAAATATTCATCCACCTGAAATACATATTTGTTTCATAGTACTGAAACCTAACTTCAGTGAATGGTGGATACAAATCCTAATTACTCTACAGTAACTGACCCAGTCTAACATCAATGCAAGAAGACTCCTATGGGACATGATATGTAATTTGTCATTCATTTGTATTCGACACTGGTACATTATTGTTTCTTCAGTTTTTGCACATCATAGGATATACATTGCATCCACAAGTTCACAAATTAATAGGCATTTGTTTCAACTTTAATGACTTATTGCTTCAGAACACATGTATTGTCAGGGTTTCTTGACTGGTCCTTTCATCAGACTTCTTTCCAAACACATAATTTTTGAATTTCCATAATCATTTTGAAGCAAAACTCACACACTCTTCATGATAAACCAAAACACTAATATTTCCAATAGATATATAACTGGTTGGAATGAATGATTGTATATCAATATACGATTTCCTTATTTTTTCAGATATCAGTTCAATTCTATATTTAAAGTTGAAAAAATTATATTATTTATTCACAGTATGGTCTATTCATGCTTTTTTTCTATGTTCATAGAAACAGGGTACACCTCTTTGTACCCCGATTCTAATATTACATCTTCAATATATTGCTCCCAGAAATGGTGAAAGAAATACTCATGTCACCTCATTATCACAGTAATATTCTGGACAAAAAATGGAAAGGTCACACTTATGATTGTACCAAAGCCTAAATGGAAAGTGAACATGGATTTCTAAAAACATCCATATCCAGGTTGCCTAATGCTGTCAATTGTCAATCCTATTGGTGACTACATATTTGTTTTTTCCTATTTATATATTCAAACTCAACACTGTTGAAAATGTCTAATTCTATCCCTCACTTTATACTTTGCCTGATTTCGTAATGTTTCTATTGATATCTGCTTTTCTACATATTTTCCCCAGTTCAACATAGTGACTGACTCTTTATATGTGCTGACATTTACATTCACTCTATAACCAAAAGTCTATTGCTAAAGAACTTTTGGTCCAAATCCTGTACTCACTCTTCTTCCTAAACCTACCGACTATCTTCCTAATCCTACTGAATATCCCTTTTTGACCTGATGTTCTATTCTAAATTCTATCATCCAATGTACAAGGTCCTATGCCATTGTAATTCGAATTATCTGAGACATCTTTGCAGAACATAATTCAAAGCTAAGTATCCCAATCAAGGGCAAAACCCTTCTGGGATTCAAAGCATACCTAGATTTCTGTTTTCATACTTATATTTCACCTCTATATTCTTGTAAATATTGCAGGTTCCCAATGCCATTATTCATTGCACAGAATCATTCGTCACCAAATCAAACCTGTTTTTAACTCCAAGTATACACTGTTCCCTCAATCATTTTACAGAAGAGCAGGGACAGAGGGGTTCTTACAATACAGGAAAGTTGGGGATCTTCCACCAGATGAGAACCTCAAATGTCCATGCACAAATGATACCTGGAGAAGTTGTAGGCAGGTATGAAGCACCTGAGAGAGCAAAAGTCATCTTCCATGGCAAACAACCTGGTCAGGATGAAGGGATGTGTCTGAATCTGCCTCTCTCTTCTTACTGTAGACAAGGTGGAACAATCCAGGCCTGAGTGGAGAGCTGTTCCAGGGTGCCAATGGTTGATATACATTCTACCTTATGAAAGTGTCACAGGAAGTAGGGGAAACCTCCATCTTATGTAACCCTTGGAAGCAACCGTTAGGACAAAGAGGTTGCCAAGGCAGTGACCTCATTCAGTTCCAAAGAATGTGACATACCTCATTTCCTTGGTGATGGAACTCTCTGAACTTGGTATCCAAGAAGCCAGGCACCCAGAGGCAGTCCCAGTCCCAGGCCCAGTGGGCTCACTTGTTTGGATTTACCAAGGACAGAGTCAGTTTTCTTGGTACCTAATGATGTGAGGATGGCCAAATGCAAGGAGAGCTATGAATATGGACCTTTCCTGAGAAAACAGGTAGTGGCTAACCACTTTTTCCTGACATCTTCACAGAGTTGGTCAAGGAAACATGATCTGAGAGAAGACAGGCCATGTCGAGGGAACATAGTATGGCCCACCAGTCAGAGGATACTTCGGATAGTCAAAGACCTACTTGGGGGCAGGAGGTGCCTTTGTGGGAGTGGGTGTGGGTTTGTTGTTTTGTCTCATGTTCTGAGAATAGATAGGAAAGGCGTTTTGTTTGGTTTGTAGTGGACAGTTTCTAGTAAGTCATTTGAGAAGGCGAGTGTTTCTGTTTCTGTGTATCCCACTGTGTCCGTTGTTGTAGACATTAGAAAAGAGAATGCATTAATGGATGTGTCCTGTCTAGTATAAATCTTCCCTATAATTCATCCTGCCCAATATATGAATGGACTGCAGCTTGTCTTATCGATGTGCAACACCTGTTATCTTTCTAAGTTGTTGTTTTCTTCCTGAATTCTGGCCACTCTCCAGAATAGGCTCATGGATTTGTGTCCAAAATATGTACCACCTCCAAGCTCTGTGACATGGCCATATAAAGGATAGTTGAAGAGAATGGCGAGCATCTCAGAAAACTCAGATATCAGTGTGACCAGGAAAGTCTCAGTGCAGAAACACTGCTTTGGGCTTTTTGCTTACTTATTGCTGTGTTGCACTGAATGTCAGGAAGGTCTTTGCCTCAGGCCACCCCTTTGTGAAGCCTGAAGAAAACAGTTTTCAAATGGAAATGAATGGGCCTCACCTGTGGCTCTTAGCTTAATTGCTTTGGAAAGGGATGTGTCTTTATCAGCCTCTTGGACCTGTGTGTGGCTGTAGCATAGATTCTCAGCACCTGATGGATCTTAAAAATGATCCCATGTGAGCTTCCAAAACCACAATGGCAAAAAATATCATTCATTTTGGATGAAGTCTCTTGCCTTCCTCTGTTAGGTTGCTGCACTCCATCAAATGAGAATAGGGATTATTTAGGTCAAATGAGTTCTTCAAAGCCCTGCAGAGGTGCTTGTGTTTTCGCTCGACTCTAAATCACCTAAAGAATTGATACCTAAAATCAGTAGACCTCAAATTGGAGAAACATAGAAGTATTAACGTCAGGTTTATTTGTTCACTCCTGGTTCACAGAAACGGTGTCCAGCCTACCCTGACTTTAGGCAAATGAGGGGCAAATGAGCTGATTTTGGACACTGTCTTGGGCTGCGCCCCTCATGGAAACCTCCAGCCAGATGTTAAGATGATTGACTATATGGAATAAGATGAGGGCTATGTGGGAGTGTTTTGGTTTTAATGTTGCTCATTTGCGTGGCATTGGAATAAATGACTGTGTCCACGTGGGCTTGAACTCTGGTGTGATTCCCCTTAGAGACTGGGTTTTGGAAGTGAACTCAGAGAAGCATTGCCATGAATTTTGTTGGGATTTTAAGAGGCCATGCATGAAAGTCGCTCTTGGAAACTGAGACCTAGGCCCCGGGTGGATTTCCACAGACGCCTGGGAATCTCAGCAAGGATATCACATGATTTTATCCTTAAAGAAATGGCAGCCATAGTTGAGAGTCAAAACACACATGGACCTCACATTATAGACCTCAATGGGCCTCGCCTAATGTGACCTTTTGTCCACTCTTTGGGAAGCCTTGCCTGTGAGAGTTCTCCAGAGATTTTATTGAAATGAGCTTCCTCACCATTTAATCTTTGCTGAATGAATTGAAACCCACAGTGCCTCCAACTTCATGCTTGAAAAATGGCTAGATAAATACCATGAAATTTTTGAAATACCTATGACCAGGTGGTACTGGAGAAACATTGGATGTCCTTTTGCTGATCATGATTATACCAGACAGTGCCTTGATTTACTGAGTTTCATGAAAATGGTGTAGAACAGAGATGCCAGTAGTTTGTAGCCTGCTGAGTAGTGGGTCTAGAGCAGTGGTGGGGAGGTGTTTGATAAAACATTCGTGGAAGGGCCTTGTGGATCTACCATTGGATTCCAAATGGCTTGTAACTGACATGGTGCAGCCAGCAGACCCTTATATGTAAATGCATCTTGTTATATGGAGAGTTTTCAGAGGAAAATTAAGAATCAGGTTGATATGGAAAAGGGGGCAATGGGGAAAGCAGTGAGAGATAGAAGCCTATTTGGTGCATTCTCTTGCAGACCCTGACCCACCACACGTGACAGAACTCCCTCCAGCACTGTGTCCCAGTTTAGCTCCTAGTATTTCGTGAAACAACTACCAAACTCACAGTGCAGCAGCAAAAACTCCACAAAAAATGGAGGAGGACCAAATGGCTTCACAGTCCACACGGGGAGACACTTAGTCCCCAGTGGCCTCAGTTTACTTACAAAGAGAGGATTCACCACTGCTTCATCTTGTTCATTAGAAAATAAGAAACCATGTCCTCCAGGTCACATAGATGTAGACCCAGCTTTGATGGTCTCACTACAAAGGAAGCCAAATCTCCTGAAAACAACATATATTTCAAGTGCGGAAGCTCAGAGGCAGTTTCTCAAAAAGTTTTTAGGCCAGCAGAGCTCCATGTTTGTGGAGTGTTTACCCTGTCCCTTACTTTTTGAAACTCCTCTACTGCCTCCAGAATGTGAACTCCTTAGCATTTTCCATTCCAGATATGTATTCACTGATTTTGTAACTCTTCTCCTCTAGTTGTGTCTTACTTGTGGTGAAGGTAATGTCAAGGCATTGTTCTGGATGAGAGCGGGAGGATATTTGTGCAGCGTATATTTACATACACATTGGATTCATTTTCCAATTTGTCATTCGAAGTACTGAATCCCTGACAATAACCCATACCTAGTAGACTCAGACTATTCATCCTAATATAATCGTGAAAATTAACCCAACACAATAGAAATACAAGCACTTCAGAGGAGACATGTTGTAGAGTTGGACTTGACATTTGCCTTATAAGGTTGGAGTTATAAATCTAGTCAAATTTTAATTGTAATATTGTCCATGTGTTTTTAAACTTAACAAATATGTGAATTCTTGTTTCCCTTTTCTGTAGCCTATTCACACATGTATATTTATATGCATATATAGAATCCTACCAGGTATCACACGTACATTTTTGTGAGGTGGCTGTCTTGGCAGATACAAATTGTGAGAAGAGTTCACTCCTCCTAAATGCTTTTGGAAATGAAAATTCAACCTATAGGAGAGCGTCCTATTAGAAAAACTTTATATATAAACTCATGTTTAGTAAAATAAATATTTTTTGCATTTGTGGATGATATATATTTACTGATGAATTTCGATTGGCATTTATATTGGTACTTTTTAAATGTGAGTGTTGTGTGTGTGTGTGTGTGTGTGTGTGTGTGTGTATATATATATATATATATATATAGATAGATATAGATATAGATATATAGATATAAATATAGATATACTCTCCAAATTTTTCAAAGTATGAAATATATGTGTCTTATTTTGCACTTCCTAAATTTTTCATATTCATGAATGTGGATTTATAATTATCTTTTCACAAGATTATTCTCAGAAACATTCATATACCCTACGAGACTCTTACCACTAATACTAATATAATGGAGAAAAAGAACCCAAACAGAATAGATACAAGCATTTCAGAAGAGACATGGTGTATAGTTGGACTTGCCTTTTGCATAATATAAGGTAGGAGTTATAAATCTATTCAATTTATTGAAATAATTTTCCATGTGTTATTTTTTTTGACACAACACAAAATTTAATCTTTGAAAAATAAATAAAGTTGACACTTCCTTAACCAAGCTAATGAAGAAAAAAAACCTCAAATTACTAAAATTAAGGATCATAAAGGAACTTTTACAGAGTACACAACTAAAATACAGAGAATAATTGAAAACTAATTTGAAAATTTATAGTCTAATAAATTAAAATACCATGATGACATCAATAAAATTTTAGAGATATACCCAAACTTAATTAGTAGGACGTGAACAATTTAAACAAATCAATTTCAAGCAATGAAATAGAAGTTGCTGTCAACAGCCTACCAATCAAGCAAAGCCCAGGAACAGACAGATTCTCAGCCATGTTCTACAAGACCTTCAAAGAAGCATTCATCACAATACTCCTCAAATTATTCCATAAAATAGAAAAGGATGGAACTCCTCCAAACTCATTCCATGAGGCTATTATCACTCACATACCAAAATCAGACAAAGACACATCAAGGAAAGAAATCTTCAGAGCAATATTCCTGACAAAGATATATACAAAAATTCTCAATAAAATTCTTTTTTTTAAGCCAAAGTTAATCAAAAGGGATAAAGAGGGACACTACACACTATTCCATGTGTTTTTAAAGTTAAGAAATATATGAATTCCTGTCTCCCTTTCTCTGTAGCCTATTAAGCACATGTATTTTTATATGCACAAATAGAATCCTACCTGGTTTCACACGTACATTCTTGTAAGGTGGCTGACTTGGCAGATACTATTTGTGAGAAGAGATCACTCCTCCTAAACGCTGTTGGTACAGAAAATTCAACCCATGGGTGAGCTTCCTAGATGAACAACATTATACATACATCCATGTTCAGTAAAATGAATATTTTGGGATATGCGGATGAGTTATTTTTCATGATGAATTTCGATTGACATATATATTGCGACATTATAATGTGTGTGTGTTTGTCTCTCTCTCTCTCTCTCTCTCTCTCTCTCTATATATATATATATATATATATATATATATATATATATATATAGTCTCCAGATTTTCCAAAATATGAAATATATGTCTTCTTATACACCACCTGAATTCATACATTTTCATATATGTGGATTTATAATCAACTTTTAACAAGTTTATTCTCAGAAATATACATCTACTGAAATACATATTTGTTTCCTAGTACTGAAAACTAAATTCAGGGAAGGGTTCTTACAAATCCTAATATTTCTAGACTAACTGACCAAGTTTAACATCAATGCAAATACATTCCTATTGGATATGATGTGTTTTTTAAAGTTCATTTTTATTCAAACTTGGTGCGTTATTATTTATTCAGTTTATGGACATCATAAAATATATACTTTCATTCACAAGTTCACAAATTTATAAATATTTGGTTTACTTTCAATCACTTCCTCATTTGGAACACATATATTCCTCTATGTTTCTTGACTGGTCTTTTCACTAGACTTCTTTCTAAACACATTAGTTTCGATTCCATTATCATTTTTGAAGCAAAACTCACACACTATTCATGATAAACGGTAACCCTAATAATACCATTAGATATATAACTTGTTGGAATGAATGTACATATATCAATATATGATTTCGTCTATATTTTCAGATATTAAAACAATCCATTATGTAAATTTGGAACCAGTCACATAATTTTTTCACAGTATGGTCTATTAATGCATCATCTCTATATTCATCAACACAGGGTAAACCTCTTAGTATCCCCAGTACTAATTTATATGTTTTCAAAATATTGCTCCCAGAAAAGGTGGAAGAAATACTCATGTCACCTGATCTACATATACATATTATCACAGTAATATTCTGGACACAAAATGCAAAGGTCACCATTATGATTGCAATAAAGCCTCAATGGAATGTGAACATGGATTACTAAAAACATCCATGTCCAGTTTGCCTAATGCTCTCAAATGTCAATCCAATTGGTGACTACATTTTTCTTTCTTTTTAAGATTATGTATTCAACCTCAACCCTGTTGAAAATGTCAAATCTTATCACTCACGTTATACTTTGCCTGATTTCCTAATGTCTCTATTGATGTCTGCCTTCCTACATATTTTTCCCAGTTCATCATTGTGCCCAACTTTTCACATATGGTGCCATTTATATTCACTCTCTAACCGAAACCTATTGCTAAAGAACTTTTGGTCCAAATCCTAGACTCACTCTTCCTCCTAAACCTACTGACTATCTTTCTAATCCTACACACTATCCCTTTTTCACTGGATGTTCTCTTCTACATTCAATCATCTGAGGTACAGGGTCTTATGCCATTGTATATCGATTTGCATCGACCTCGGTGCAAAACATTACTCAAGCTAAGGATCCCAATCAAGAGCCCAAATCCTTCTGGGCTTCAAATATTACCTAGATTTCTGTTTTCATACTTATATTTTACCTCTATATTCTTATAAATATTGCTGGTTCCCAATACCATTATTCATCCAGCAGAATGATTCCTAAGCCAAATGGAACATGCTATTAACCCTAACCATACAATGTTCCCTCAATCTCACTTTACAGAAGAGCAGGGATAAAGTTGATATTACAATACAGGAAGTTAGGAGATCTTCCACCTGCTGAGTACCTCAAAATCCATGCAGAAATAATCCCTGGAGAAGATGTAGGCAGCTATGAAAGACCTGAGAGAACAAAAGTCATATTCCATGGCAAACAACATGGTCAGGATGAAAGGATGTGTCTGAGTCAGCCTCTCTATTCTTAATGCAGGGAAGATGGACCAAAGCAGGCCTGTGTGGAGATCTGTTCCCAGGTGACTATGGTTTCTATACCATTCTAACATGTGAAAGTATCACAGGAAGTAGGGCAGCCTCCATGTCAGGAGACACTAGGATGCAACTGTTAGGACAAAGTAGTGGCCAAGACAGGGACCTCATTTATTTCCTGAAGGTAGTGACCTCACCTCATTTCCTTGGCGATGGAACTCTCTGAATTTTGTGATCCAGGAAGCCAGGCACCAGAGCCAGTCCAAGTCCCAGTCGCAGTGGGCTCACTTGTTTGGATTTACTAAGGACAGAGTCAGTCTTTCTTGGTACCTACTGATGTAAGGGTTGCCAAATACTAAGAAAGCTCTGAAGAGGGGTCTTTCCTGAGAGGACAGGAATTGGCTCACCACTGCCTCCTGACAACTTCACAGAGTTGACCAAGGAGACCAGATCTGAGACAGAAAGGCCATTTGTGGGGAACATCATATGGCCTACCAGTCAGAGGACACTCCAGATAGTGACAGACCTACTTGGGGGAAGGAGTTGCATTTGTGGGTGTTGGTTTGTGTTTGTGGTTTTTTTCCATGTTCTGAGAATAGGTAAAAAAGGAGGTTTGTTTGGATTGGAGTGGACTGTTTCCAGTAAGTCATTTGACAAGGAGACTGTTTCTATGTCCGTGTATCCCACTGTGTTTTTCTTTGTGGATATTAGAAAAAAATAGCTCATTGGGTGTGTCCTGTCTAGTAGAAAGCTTCCCAGCATGCATCCTTTCCAATTAATGAATGGACTGAGGCTTGCCTTATCCATGGGCAACACCTGCTATCTACCTAATTTTCCATTTTTTCATGAATTCTGGCCACTCTCAAGATTAGTATCATGTATTTTTGTACAAGATATATACCACCTCCAAGCTCTGTGACATGGCCATGTACTGGATAGCTGAAGGGAATGGCGAGCAACTCAGAAAACTCACATATTAGAGTAACAAGGAAAGTCTCCGTGGAGAAACCCTGCTTGGGGCCTTTTGATTACCTACTGTTCTGTTGCTCTGAATGTCAGAAAGGTCTTTGCCTCAGGCCACCCCTTTGTGAAGCCTGAAGAAAACAGTTTTCAAATGGAAATGAATGGGCATCACCTGTGGCTCTTTGCTTCATTGCTTTGGAAATGGATGTATCTGAATCAGCCTCTTGGCCCTGTGTGAGCCTGTGGTTTAGATTTTCAGCACCTGATGAATCTAAAGAAAGATCCCATGTGGGCATCCAAAACCTAAATGGAAAAAAGATCAGTCATTGTGGATGAAGCCTCTCGACTTCCTCTGTAAGATTCCTGACCTCCATCAAGTGAGAATAGGGATTATTTGTGTCAAATAAGTTCTTCAAAGGGCTGCAGAGGGGAGACAATAGGTGCTTGGGTTTTCTTATAACTCCAATTCACACTAAAAATCTATACCCCACAGTCAGTAGGCCTCAAATTTGAGAAGTGGAGTAGTATTAACGGCAGGCCTATTTGATCACTTCTGGTTCACACTAAGGTTGTCCAGGCCACCCTGACTTTAGGCAAATGAGGGACAAGGGAGATTATTTTTGACACTGTCTTGGGCTGTGCCCCTCATGGAAACCTCCAGCTAGAGGTTATGATTAGTGTCTATATAAAAAGATGAAGAGGGCCATGTGAGAGTGTTTTGGTTTTAATTGTCATCATTTGTGTGGCAATTTGAAGAGATGCCTGGGTCCACCTGGGCTTGAACTCTGTTGTGATTCCCCTTAGAGACTGAGTTGTGTAACTGACCTCAGAGAAGTATTGCCATGAATTGTGTTGGGATTTCAGGAGGCTACACATGAGATTCACCATTGGAATCTGAGATCTTGGCCCAGGGTGACTTTACACAGAGCACTGGGAATCTAAGCCAGGATATCACAAGATTTTATTCTGAAAGATTCCAGCCATAGTTAAAACACCAACAGGGAATCTTTAGATCACTTATAAGCAAATTAAAAAACAAAATTTTTTAACAAGAGTAAAAATACTTAGTTAATGTAATGCTACCCTGAATTTTTTGGGTGAGTTTTACTTTATATTCCCTGTTTGAGATCCTAGTAAACTTGAGAGAAAAAAAAAAGAAAAAAACAAAACTTTTGAACATAACTTTAAATGAAATAAAATCTGACCTACTGCTTTCGTAGTCATTCTCACATGTAGTAAGATGGGACACAGAGCCTTATCTCAGGTAAGACAGGGCTCTTTATAAATCATAAGTGTTTTAGTTCTAAAGCTGATCTTCGTTTTTTAATATCCTTTTACAAAGTTTACATAAATTGTTTGAGGTCACATGAACATTAGCTAACACCATATAATATCACTTTTGAAACATGAATTAAAGAATGGCTGAATGTTTTTAACATTCAAATAGATTAGGCTCTCATTAATTTAAAAATACATTTAAATTGTTGCACAATGTAAAGTGTAACATAAAACTTTACATATCTTATTGATAACAGGTAAATAAATCCCCAATATATATTTTATTTACCATACAACTTCAGAACACCAGCTTGATATAATGCTCTTTTAATGTTTCTACCTTATCGAGTTGTATAACTGGAAGATATGAGCACATTAATAGCATCACAGTTACATTGATGTTTCTACATTAACCAAGTTTATCTTTTAAAGAAATGGCAGTACAGTGCTCTAAAATAACAGTTCTGTTTTAAACAGTTGTTTAATTTTTATGGTTGCTTGCTCTGGAAAAAATAAGACTTAATAAACACAATGTTATGAGTAATCTTATGTTTTAAGAAATTTTTGTCTCTTTAACACATGACTAATTTTTACAATCTTACACAGACTTTAGTAGAAAGTCTGTATAAGATTGTAAACATTTTATACAGATTTTGTACTAAAAATTGATAGACCTTAGTATATCAATCAGATATCAAACAAAAACACTCATGAATGAGTAAATCCAAATCAAATTTACTTTACTTTTTAATCAAAATATTAGACAAATGTATTGAACAGTGTAAACCATTTTTTGGTTGAAGGAAAAGTCCTAGAACAAAGTCATATAGACCTTTGGTAGACAATAATATTTTATTAGATTTTTGAACACCTAGAAAAACTTATAGGCATAAATTTGAAGACATTTATATTTATCTGTTTATCCAATCTAAATTGAAACATTTAAACCACGTGAATTAAAGATCTGTGGTCCACTTTTTAAAATTTGTTTTTATGAGCGCTTTTTTATATGAGTGCTCCTTATATATGTTAATTTGTGTATCATTTGAATGATATACAGACATATGTGTATATATATATATATATATATATATATATATATATATATATATATAGAGAGAGAGAGAGAGAGAGAGAGAGACATAAAACACATAACAAAAGTGTGCACACCTAATAATAGTGAAGGCCTTGTAGCTTTTCACAGGTGAAATCACCATTGCAATGTTTTTAAAACTCCACAGTTGGTCAAAGATAAAACTGATCAGAAAAACATTAACCTAGGTCTGTAGGATCAAAATCATAAACTCAAAAAAAAAAAGAATCTAAGAAAAAATTATGAGTCCTAGAAAAAATGACTGGCCGGTAATTAGTAAATACCATACAAATTACCATTTTTTTCCCTTAGGCCTCAGATCAGTCTCCTACTGAGCTTACAGGAGACTTTCATTTGCATTTCAACAGAAGTCCTGGCTGAGGTCTGGAAGGAGCAGGAAAAAACTGCTATTCTGAGCAGACACCTCAGGCCTAATGCATTTTAACCATAATTTTCTGGTTAGGATGTTGAAAATTATGCTACAAGTTTAAGATACAATTCACAAAATTTTATATCTTTACATCTTGTTTTGTCAACAGATATCATACTATGATTTACTATCCTTGTCCAAATTAATGCACTGGTAAACACAGTGACATTTTCCCAGGCTACCCAATTCAGAATTGGAGAAAAAAAGACTGCATGATTGGGAAGTTACTTGCCAACTTGGAAGTAGAGTTCTTTAGTTTTCCATCCTAAGTATTTAAGTTCTCTGGCATGAATTATCTGAAATCAAAAACTAAACAATTACCTAAACCCGACTTTTAACTGCAATATTGTGCAATGCTTCAAAAAACGCATTCAGATACCAGATTTTTACAATAAAACATCGTCATTTAGACACACATTCAGCTAAGATCATTCTCAAGAAACAATTTATAATATAAACACATTATTGCACATGTCTTAAAGTGCCAAAAACAAAGGCACAAGACAGACAGAAAGGAACTCCAGAATATGGCTGACAGACAGAAGCCTTTAAAACAGAGCAGATAAGAGAAAAATCTCCTGCACCAGTGGCACCACAGATGTCCCCACAAGGGGACCAGATGTTTTCACAGAGAAGCTACCTGAAATGTAAAATCAAGGGTCTCCATGGTGACTTTACTGCATTTAGTGTCCCCTTTTTATTTTTCTCTTTTAAAAGAAGACAGAGGTGTCATAATTCTTACAGTGCAGGGAAGGAAGGAGGGAATTCCCTGAAGCAACAGGGCTTTGGCAGTTGCTGGGGTCCCTCAGTCCCTCCTTTTACTTACAGGATTAGCTCTTCTGTTTTGGGTCCACTCCAAGCATGCACCATCTCCTAACATTTCAGTCGTCAGCTCTCAAAAAGTTCTGGGACGGGGCCGGGTATCAAAATTTGTAACTTAAAGTTCGGTTTCTGACCCTGAAGCAAATTAATGCTAATTTAATAATGAGGACAGGGTTTTGAGAAAAAGAAAATGGAGGTTTATTGCTTTGCTAACAAAGGAAAAACAAGGGGACTCTGCCAAAAGGTTGTGAC
>NW_027516181.1:0-63847 GCF_048772815.1 Callospermophilus lateralis
AATATTTGCTGGTATTTCGGAAACTCGTTATTTCTTAGAAGCTTGGCCAACTCCTCTCAATGAAAGTGCTTTTTCACAGTTTCTGCTTAGGGCTACTTGAAGCGGAAACAAATCATAGAGACAAATCTGAGAACTCCTTTATTTTGTCAAGGTTCAAAGAGCTACCTCAAACCATGTTGGATTTAGAGTTCCCAATTCATCTATCTATATAGGAGAGAACAGATTAAAACCTAAAAATAAAAACTGCTACTGTAGACGAATGCTTCAAACCTAGAAGAATAAATTTGGTGAGCCAAGTGGGATTGTGTACTTGTCTTACCACCAAGTAGCATCAAGATTGGGTGAAAAAAATATTTGCTGGTAGTTCAGAAACCCGTTATTTCTTAGAACCTTGGCAACCCCTCCAATGAAAGTGCTTTTCCACAGTCTGTGCCAGGGCTACTTGAAGAGGAACAAACCATAGAGACAAAATTGAGAACTCCCTTTATTTTGTCAAGTTACAAAGAGCTACTACAAACCATGTTGGATTTAGAGTTCCAAATTAATCTATCTATCTAGGATAGAACAGAGTGAAACCTAAGTAATATAAAAATTGCTAGTGTACACGAACACTTCAACCTAGAAGAAGAAAATTTCGTGAGCCCAGTGGGATTTGTGTACTGATCATCACCACCAAGTATCATCAAGATTGGATGAAAAAATATTTGATGGTATTTCGGAAACTCGTTATTTCTTAGAAGCTTGTCAACCCCTCTCAATGAATATGCTTTTCCACAGTCTGTGCCTAGGGCTATCTTGAAGAGGAAAGAAATCATAGAGACAAAACTGAGAACTCTTTATTTATTCAAGTTTCAAAGAGCTACTACAAACCATGTTGGATTTAGCGTTCCAAATTCATCTGTCTATCTAGCGAGAACAGAGTGAAACCTAAATATAAAAACTGCTACTGTAGACGAACGCTTCAACCTAGAAGAACAAAATATGGTGAGCCAAGTGGGATTGTTGTACCGATCATTACCCCCAAGTATCATCAAGTTTGGGTGAAAAAATATTTGCTGGTATTTCGGAAACTCTTAATTTCTTGGAAGCTTGGCAAAACCCTCTCAATGAAAGTGCTTTTCCACAGTCTCTGCTTATGGCTACTTGAAGCGGAAACAAGTCATAGAGACAAAACTAAGAACTCCTTTATTTTGTAAACGTTCAAAGATCTACTACAATCCATGTTGGATTTAGAGTTCCAAATTCATCTATCTATATAGGAAAAGAACAGAGTAAAACCTAAAAATAAAACTGCTACTGTAGACGAATGCTTCAACCTAGAAGAACAAAATTTGGTGAGCCAAGTGGGATTTGTGTACTTGTCCTAACCACCAAGTATCATCAAGATTGGGTGAAAAAATATTTGCTGGTATTTCAGAAACTCGTTATTTCTTAGAACCTTGGCAACCCCTCTCAATGAAAGTGCTTTTCCACAGTCTGTGCCAGGGCTACTTGAAGATTAAACAAACTATAGAGACAAAACTGAGAACTCCTTTATTTTGTCAAGTTTCAAAGAGCTACTACCAAACCATGTTGGATTTAGAGTTCGAAATTCATCTATCCATATAGCAAGAACAGAGTGAAACCTAAATATAAAAACTGCTACAGTAGGACGAACGCTTCAACCTAGAAGAACAAAATTTGGTGAGCCAAGTGGATTTGTTTACCGATCATCACCACCAAGTATCATCAAGATTGGGTGAAAAAATATTTGCTGGTATTTCAGAAACTCGTTATTTCTTAGAAGCTTGTCAACCCTTCTCAATGAAAGTGCTTTTCCACAGTCTGTGCCTAGGTCTACTTGAAGAGGAAATAAAACATAGAGACAAACAGAGACTACTTTATCTTGCCAAGTTTCAAGAGCTACTACAAACCATGTTGGATTTAGAGTTCCAAAGGTCATCTGTCTATATGGGAGAGAACAGAGGGAAACCTACATATATAAACTGCTACTGTAGACGAATGCTTCAAACCGAGCGGAACAAAATTTGGTGAGCCAAGTGGGATTTGTGTACCTATCAATACCACCAAGTATCATGAATATTGGGTGGAAAAATATTTGCTGGTATTTCGGAAACTAGTAATTTCTTGGAAGCTCTGGCAACCCCTCTCAATGAAAGTGCTTTTCCACAGTCTGTGCCTAGGTCTATTTGAAGAGGAAACAAAATATAGAGACAAAACTGAGAATTACTTTATTTTGTCAAGTTTCAAAGAGCTACTGTAAACTATGTTGGATTTAGAGTTCCAAATTCATCTATCTATATAGGAGAGAACAGAGGCAAACCTAAATATAAAAACTGCTACAGTAGACGAACGCTTCAACCTAGAAGAAAAAATTTGGTGAGCCAAGTGGAATTTGTGTACTGATCATTACCACAAAGTATCATCAACATTGGGTGAAAAATATTTGCTGGTATTTCGGAAACTCGTTATTTCTTAGAAGCTTGGCAACCCCTCACAATGAAAGTGCTCTTCCACAGTCTGTGCCTAGGTCTAGTTGAAGAGGAAACAAAACATAGAGACAAAACTGAGAACTACTTTATTTTGTCAAGTTTCAAAGAGCTACTGCAAACCATGTTGGATTTAGAGTTCCAAATTCATCTATCTATATAGAGAGACAGAGGGAAACCTAAATATAAAAACTGCTAACGTAGACGAACGCTTCAACCAGAAGAACAAAATGGTGAGCCAAGTGGGATTTGTGTACTGATCATTACTACAAAGTATCATCAACATTGGGTGAAACAATATTGCTGGTATTTCAGAAACTTGTTTATTTCTTAGAAGTTTGGTAAGCCTTCTCAATGAAAATGCTTTTTCACCGTCTGTGTCTAGGGCTACTTGAAGAGGAAACAAACCATAGAGACAAAACTGAGAACTCCTTTATTTTGTCAAGTTTCAAAGAGCTACTACAAACCATGTTGGATTTTGAGTTCCAAAGTCATCTATCTATATAGCAGAGAACAGAGTGAAACCTAAATATAAAAAATTGCTACTGTAGACGAACGCTTCAACCTAGAAACAAAATTTGGTGAGCCAAGTGGGATTTGTGTACCGATCTTAAAACCACGTATCATCAACTTGGGTGAAAGAATATTTGCTGGTATTTCGGAAACTCGTAATTTTCTGGAAACTTGGCAACACCTTTCAATGAAAAGGCTTTTCCACAGTCTCTGCTTAGGGCTATATGAAGCGGAAACAAATCATTGAGACAAAACTGAGAACTCCTTTACTTTGTCAGGTTTCAAAGAGCTACTACAAACCATATTATTTAGAGTTCCAAAATCATCTATCTACATAGGAGAGAACAGAGTGAATCCTAAATATAAAAACTGCTCCTGTAGACGAACGCTCCAACCTAGAAGAACGAAATTTCGTGAGCCAAGTGGGATTTGTGTACTGATCATTACCACCAAGTGTCATCAAGATTGCGTGAAAAATATTTGCTGGTATTTCGGAAACTCGTTATTTCTTAGAAGCTTGGCAACCCGCTCAATGAAAGTGCTTTTCCACAGTCTGTTCCTAGGGGTACTTGAAGAGGAAACAAACCATAGAGACAAAACTGAGAACTCCTTTATTTTGTCAAGTTTCAAAGAGCTACTAGAAACCATGTTGGATTTAGAGTTCCAAATTCATCTATCTATATAGCAGAGAATAAAGTGAAACCTAAACATAAAAACTGCTATTGTAGACGAACGCTTCAACCTAGAAGAACAAAATTTGGTGAGCCAAGTGGGTTTTGTGTACTGATCATTACCACCAAGTATCATCAAGATTGGGTGAAAAATATTTGCTGGTAATTCGGAAACTCGTAATTTCTTGGAAGCTGGCAACCCCTCTCAATGAAAGTGCTTTTCCACAGTCTCTGCTTAGGGCTACTTGAAGCGGAAACAAATCATAGAGACAAAACTGAGAACTCCTTTATTTTGTCAAGTTTTCAAAGAGCTACTACAAACCATGTTGGATTTAGAATTCTAAATTCACTATCTATATAGGAGAGAACAGAGTGAAACCTAAATATAAAAATTGCTACTGTAGACGAACGCTTCAACCTAGAAGAACAAAATTTGGTGAGCCAAGTGGGATTTGTGGACTTGTCATCACCACCACGTGTCATCAATATTGGGTGAAAAATATTTGCTGATATTTGGGAAACTCGTAATTTCTTGGAAGCTTGGCAACCCCTTTGAATGAAAGTGCTTTTCCACCAGTGGTGCCTGGGCTAATTGAAGAGGAAACAACCATAGAGACAAAACTGAGAACTCCTTTCTTTTTTTCAGTTTCAAAGAGCTACTACAAACCATGTTGGATTTAGAGTTCCAAATTCGTCTATCTATATAGCAGAGAACAGATGAAACCTAAATATAAAAACTGCTACTGTAGATGAAAAATTCAACGTAGAAAACAAAATTTGGTGAGCCAAGTGGGATTTGTGTACTGATGATTACCACCAAGTATCATCAAGATTGGGTGAAAAAATAATTGCTGGTATTTCGGAAACTCGTAATTTCTAGGAAGCTTGGCAACCCATCTCAATGAAAATGCTTTTCCACCGTTGGTGTCTGGGGCTACTTGATGAGGAAACCAACCATAGAGAGTAAACAGAGAACTCCTTTCTTTTGTCAAGTTTCAAAGAGCCACTACAAACCATGTTGGATTTAGAGTTCCAAATTCATCTATCTATACACGAGAGAACAGAGTGAAACCTAAACATAAAAACTGCTACTGTAGACGAACGCTTCAACCTAGAAAAACAAAATTTGGTGATCCAAGTGGGATTTGTGTACTGATCATTTCCACCGAGTATCATCAAGATTGGGTGAAAAATATTTGCTGGTATTTCGGAAACTCGTAATTTCTTGGAAGCTTGGCAACCCCTCTCAATGAAAGTGCTTTTCCACAGTCTCTGCGTAGGGCTACTTGAAGAGGAAACCAAACCATAGAGAGAAAACTGAGAACTCCTTTATTTTGTCACGTTTCAAAGAGCTACTACAAACCATGTTGGATTTAGAGTTCCAAAATTCATCTATCTATATAGGAGAGAACAGAGTGAAACCTAAAAATAAAAACTGCTACTGTAGACGAACGCTTCAACCTAGAAGAACAAAATTTGGTGAGCCAAGTGGGATTGTGGACTTGTCATTACCACCACGTATCATCAAGATTGGGTGAAAAATATTTGCTGGTATTTCGGAAACTCGTAATTTCTTGGAAGCTTGGCAACCCCTCTCAATGAAAGTGCTTTTCCACAGTCTCTGCGTAGGGCTACTTGAAGCGGATTTAAATCATAGAAACAAAACTGAGAACTCCTTTATATTGTCAAGTTTCAAAGAGCTAATACAAACCATATTGGATTTAGAGTTAAATTAATCTATCTATATAGGAGAGAACAGAGTGAAACCTAAATATAAAAACTGCTACTGTAGACGAACGCTTCAAAACTAGAAGAACAAAATTTGGTGAGTCAAGTGGATTTGTGTAAAGATTATCACCACCAAGTATCATCAAGATTGGTTGAAAAATATTTGCTGGTGTTTCGGAAACTGGTTATTCTTAGAAGCTTGGCAAACCCTCTCAATGAAAGTGGTTTCCCACCGTCTGTGCCTAGAGCTACTTGAAGAGGAAACAAACCATAGAGATAAACCTGAGAACTCCTTTATTTTGTCAAGTTTCACATAGCTACTACAAACCATGTTGGATTTAGAGTTCCAAATTCATCTATCTATATAGGAAAGAGCAGAGTTAAACCTAAAAATAAAAACTGCTACTGTAGACGAATGCTTCAACCTAGAAGAACAAAATTTGGTGAGCCAAGTGGGATTTGTGTACTTGTCCTTACCACCAAGTATCATCAAGATTGGGTGAAAAAATATTTGATGGTATTTCTGAAACTCGTTATTTCTAAGAAGCTTGGCAACCCCTCTCAATGAAAGTGCTTTTCCACAGTCTGTGCCAGGGCTACTTGAAGATTAAACAAACCATAGAGACAAAACTGAGAACTCCTTAATTTTGTCAAGTTTCAAAGAGCTACTACAAACCATGTTGGATTTAGAGTTCCAAATTCATCTATCTATATAGGAGAGAACAGAGTGAAACATAAAAATAAAAACTGCTACTGAAAACGAATGCATCAACCTAGAAGAAGAAAATTTGGTGAGTCAATTGGGATTTGTGTTCCGATCATTACCACCATGTATCATCAAGATTGGGTGAAAAAATGTTTGCTGGTATTTCGGAAACTCGTAATTTCCAGGAATGTTGGCAACCCCTCTCAATGAAAGTGCTTTTCCACCATCTGTGCCTAGGGCTACTTGAAGAGGAAACAAACCATAGAGAAAAAACTGAGAATTCCTTTATTTTGTCAAGTTTCAAAGAGCTACTGCAAACCAAGTTGGATATAGAGTTCCACATTCATCGATCTATATAGGAGAGAACAGAGGGAAACCTAAATATAAAAACTGCTACAGTACACGAACGATTCAACCTAGAAGAACAAAATTTGGTGAGCCAAGTGGGATTTGTGTACTGATCATTACCACCATGTATCATCAACATTGGGTGAAAAAATATTTGCTGGTATTTCGGAAACTCTTTATTTCTTAGAAGCTTCGCAGACACTCTCAATGAAAGTCCTTTTCCACCGTCTGTGCCTAGGGCTACTTGAAGAGGAAACAAAACATAGAGACAAAACTGAGCACTCCTTTATTTTGTCAAGTTTCAAAGAGCTACTGCAAACCATGTTGTATTTTGAGTTCCAAATTCATCTATCTATATAGGTGAGAACAGGGAGAAACCTAATTATAAAAACTGCTAAGGTAGACAAACGCTTCAACCTAGAAGAACAAAATTTGGTGAGCCAAGTGGGATTTGTGTACTGATCATTACCACCAATTATCATCAACATTGGGTGAAAAAATATTTGCTGGTATGTCAGAAACTCGTTATTTCTTAGAAGCTTGGCAACCCCACTCAATGAAAGTGCTTTTCCACAGTCTGTGCCTAGGGGTACTTGAAGAGGAAACAAACCATTGAGACAAAACTGAGAACTCCTTAATTTTGTAAAGTTTCAAAGAGCTACTTCAAACCATCTTGGGTTTAGAGTTCCAAATTCATCTATCTATATAGCACAGAACAGAGTGAAACCTAAAAATAAAAACTGCTACTGTAAACGAACGCTTCAACCTAGAAGAACAAAATTTGGTGAGCCAAATGGGATTTGATTACTGATCATTACCACCAAGTATCATCCAGATTCGGTTAAAAAATATTTGCTGGTATTTGGGAAAATCGTTATTTCTTAGAAGCTTGGCAACCCCTGTCAATGAAAGTGCTTTTCCACAGTCTGTGCCTAGGACTACTTGAAGAGGAAACAAAACATAGAGACAAAACTGAGAACTACCTTACTTTGTCAAGTTACAAAGAGCTACTACAAACCATGGTGGATTTAGAGTTCCAAATTCATCTATCTATATAGGAGAGAACAGACTGAAACCTAAATATAAAAACTGCTACTGTAGACGAACGCTTCAACCTAGAAGAACAAAATTTGATGAGCCAAGTGGGATTTGTATACTGATCATTATCACCAAGTATCATCAAGATTAGGTGAAAAAATATTTGCTGGTATTTCGGAAACTCCTTACTTCTTAGAAGCTTGGCAACCCCTCTAAATGAAAGTGCTTTTCCACCGTCTGTGCCGAGGGCTACTTGAAGAGGAAACAAACCATAGAGACAAAACTGATAACTCCTTTATTTTCTCATGTTCAAAGAGCTACTACAAACCATGTTGGATTTAGAGTTCCAAATTCATCTATCTATATAGGAGAGAACAGAGTGAAACCTAAAAATAAAAACTGCTACTGTAAACGAACGCTTCAACATAGAAGAACTAAATTTGGTGAGCCAAGTGGGATTTGTGTACTTGTCATTACCACCACGTATCATCAACATTGGGTGAAAATATATTTGCTGGTGTTTCGGAAACTCATAATTTCTTGGTAGCTTGGCAACCCCTTTCTATGAAAGTGCTTTTCCACAGTCTCTGCTTAGGGCTACAAGAAAAGAAAACAAATCATAGAGACAAAATTGAAAACTCCTTTATTTTGTCAAGTTTCAAAGAGCTACTACAAACCATGTTGGATTCAGAGTACCAAATTCATTTATCAATATAGGAGAGAACAGAGTGAAACCTAAAAATAAAAACTGCTACTGAAAACGAATGCATCAACCTAGAAGAACAAAATTTGGTGAGTCAAGTGGGATTTGTATACCGATCATTACCACCAAGTATCATCAAGATTGGGTAAAAAAATATTTGCTGGTATTTCGGAAACTCGTAATTTCCTGGAAGCTTGGCAACCCCTCTCAATGAAAGTGCTTTTCCACCATCTGTGCCTAGGGCTACTTGAAGAGTAAACAAACCATAGAGACAAAACTGAGAACTCCTTAATTTTGTCAAGTTTCAAAGAGACACTACAAACCATGTTGGATTTAGAGTTCCAAATTCATCTATCTATATAGCAGAGAACAGAGTGAAACCTAAACATAAAAACTGCTAATGTAGACGAACGCATCATCCTAGAAGAACAAAATTTGGTGAGCCAAGTGGGATCTGTGTACTGATCATTACCACCAAGTATCATCAAGATTGGTTGAAAAAATATTTGCTGGAATTTCGGAAACTCGTAATTTCTTGGAAGCTTGGCAACCCCTCTCAATGAAAGTGCTTTTCCACAGTCAGTGCTTAGGGCTACTTGAAGCGGAAACAAATCATAGAGACAAAACTGAGAACTCTTTTATTTTGTCAAGTTTCAAAGAGCTACTACAAACCATGTTGGATTTAGAGTTCCAAATTCATCTATCTGTATAGGAGAGAGCAGAGTGACACCTAAAAATAAAAACTGCTACTGTAGACGAATGCTACAACCTAGAAGAACAAAATTTGGTGAGCCAAGTGGGATTTGTGTACTTGTCCTTACCACCAAGTTTCATCAAGATTGGGTGAAAAAATATTTGCTGGTATTTCAGAAAATCGTTATTTCTTAGAAGCTTGGCAACCCCTCTCAATGAAAGTGCTTTTCCACAGTCTGTGCCAGGGCTACTTGAAGAGGAAACAAACCATAGAGACAAAACTGAGAACTCCTTAATTTTGTCAAGTTTCAAAGAGCTACTACAAACCATGTTGGATTTAGAGTTCCAAATTCATCTATCTATATAGCAGAGAACAGAGTGAAACCTAAATATAAA
This sequence comes from Callospermophilus lateralis, assembly GCF_048772815.1. Lineage (NCBI taxonomy): Eukaryota > Metazoa > Chordata > Mammalia > Rodentia > Sciuridae > Callospermophilus > Callospermophilus lateralis. The sequence goes on from NW_027516181.1 coordinate 9,286, forward strand.
AACTGCTACTGTAGACGAACGCTTCAACCTAGAAGATCAAAATTTGGTGAGCTAAGTGGTATTTGTGTACTGATCATTACCACCAAGTGTCATCAAGATTGGGTGTAAAAATATTTGCTGGTATTTCGGAAACTCGTTTTTTCTTGGAAGCTTTGCAATGCCTTTCAATGAAAGAGCTTTTCCACAGTCTCTGCTTAGGGCTTCTTTAAGAGGAAACAAACCATAGAGACAAAGCTGAGAACTTCCTTATTTTGTCAAGTTTCAAAGAACTACTACAATCCATGTTGGATTTAGAGTTCCAAATTCATCTATCTCTATAGGAGAGAACAGAGGGAAACCTAAATATACAAACTGCTACTGTATTCGAACGCTTCAACCTAGAAGAACAAAATTTGGTGAGCCAAGTGGGATTTGTGTACTGATGATTACCACCAAGTATCATCAACATTGGGAGAAAAATTATTTGCTGGTATTTCGGTAATTCGTTATTTCTTAGAAGCTTATCAATCCCTCCCAACGAAAGTGCTTTTCCACCGTCTGTGCCTATGGCTACTTGAAGAAAAAACAAACCATAGAGACAAAACTGAGAACTCCTTTATTTTGTCAAGTTTCAAAGAGCTAGTACAAACCATGTCGGATTTAGAGTTCTAAATTCATCTATCTATATAGGAGAGAACAGAGTGAAACCTAAACATAAAAACTGCGACTGTAAACGAACGCTTCAACCTAGAAGAACGAAACTTGGTGAGCAAAGTGGGATTTGTGGACTTGTCATTACCACCACGTATCATTAAGATTGGTTTAAAAAATATTTGCTGGTATTTCGGAAACTCATAGTTTCTTGGAAGCTTGGCAACCCCTTTCAATGAAAGTGCTTTTCCACAGTCTCTGCTTAGGGATACATGAAGCGGAAACAAATAATAGAGAAAAAACTGAGAACTCCTTCACTTTGTCAAGTTTCAAAGAGCTACTACAAACCATATTGGATTTAGAGTTCCAAATTCATCTATCTATATTGGAGCGAACACAGTGAAATCTAAATATAAAAACTGCTACTATAGATTAACGCTTCAACCTAGAAGAACAAAATTTGGTGAGCCAAGTGGGATTTTTGTACTGATCATTACCACCAAGTGTCATCAAGATTGCATGAAAAAATATTTGCTGGTACTTCGGTAACTCGTTGTTTCTTACAAGCTTGGCAACCCCATTCAATGAAAGTGCTTTTCCACAGTCTGTTCCTAGGGGTACTTTAGAGGAAACAAACCATTGAGACAAAACTGAGAACTCCTTTATTTTCTCAAGTTTCAAAGAGCTACTACAAACCATGTTGGATTTAGAGTTCCAAATTCATCTATCAATATTTGAGAGAACAGAGTGAAACGTAAAAATAAAAACTGCTACTGTAAACGAACGCTACAACCTAGAAGTACAAAATTTGGTGAGCCAAGTGGGATTTGTGTACTGATCATTACCACCAAGTATCATCAAGATTCGGTGAAAAAATATTTGCTGGTATTTCGGAAACTCGTTATTTCTTAGAAGCTTGGCAACCCCTCTCAATGAAAATGCTTTTCCACAGTCTGTGCCTAGGACTACTTCAAGAGGAAACAAAACATAGAGACAAAACTGAGAACTACGTTATTTTGTCAAGTTTCAAAGAGCTACTGCAAACCATGTTGGATTTTGAGTTCCAAATTCATCTATCTATATAGGAGAGAACCGAGGAAAACCTAAATATAAAAACTGCTACAGTAGACGAACGCTTCAACCTAGAAGAACAAAATTTGGTTAGCCAAGTGGGATTTTTATACCGATCATTACCACCAAGAATCATCAAGATTCGGTGAAAAAATATTTGTGGGTATTTCAGAAACTCGTTATTTTATAGAAGCTTGGCAACCCCTTTCAGTGAAAATGCTTTTCCACAATCTGTGCCTAGGTCTACTTGAAGAGGAAACAAAACATAGAGACAAAACTGAGAACTAGTTTATTTTAACAAGTTTCAAAGAGCTACTACAAACCATGTTGGATTTAGAGTTCCAAAGTCATCTGTCTATATAGCAGAGAACAGAGTGAAACCTAAAAATAAAAACTGCTACTGTAAACGAACGCTTCAATCTAGAAGAACAAAATTTGGTGAGCCAAGTGGGATTTGTGTACCGATCATTACCACCAAGTATCATCAAGTTTGGGTGAAAAAATATTTGTTGGTATTTCGGAAACTCGTAATTTCTTGGAAGCTTGGCAACCCCTCTCAAGGAAAGTGCTTTTCCACAGTCTCTGCTTAGGGCTACTTGAAGCGGAAACAAATCATAGAGACAAAACTGAGCACTCCTTTATTTTGTCAAGTTTCAAAGAGCTACTACAAACAATATTGGATTTAGAGTTCCAAATTCTTCTGTCTATATAGGAGAGAACAGAGTGATACCTAAATATAAAAACTGCTACTGTAAACGAACGCTTCAACCTAGAAGAACAAAATTTGAGGAGCCAAGTGGGATTTGTATACTGATCATTATCACCAAGTATCATCAAGATTAGGTGAAAAAATATTTGCTGGTATTTCGGAAACTCCTTACTTCTTAGAAGCTTGGCAAACCCTCTAAATGAAAGTGCTTTTCCACGGTCTGTGCCTAGGGCTACTTGAATAGGAAACAAACCATAGAGACAAAACTGATAACTCCTTTATTTTCTCATGTTCAAAGAGCTACTACAAACCATGTTGGATTTAGAGTTCCAAATTCATCTATCTATATAGGAGAGAACAGAGTGAAACCTAAAAATAATAACTGCTACTGTAAACGAACGCTTCAACCTAGAAGAAGTAAATTTGGTGAGCCAAGTGGGATTTTTGTACTTGTCATTACCACCACGTATCATCAACATTGGGTGAAAAAATATTTGCTGATGTTTCGGAAACTCATAATTTCTTGGAAGCTTGGCAACCCCTTTCCATGAAAGTGCTTTTCCACAGTCTCTGCTTAGGGCTACAAGAAAAGAAAACAAATCGTAGAGACAAAACTGAAAACTCCTTTATTTTGTCAAGTTTCAAAGAGCTACTACAAACCATGTTGGATTCAGAGTACCAAATTCATTTATCAATATAGGAGAGAACAGAGTGAAACCTAAAAATAAAAACTGCTACTGAAAACGAATGCATCAACCTAGAAGAACAAAATTTGGTGAGTCAAGTGGGATTTGTATACCGATCATTACCACCAAGTATCATCAAGATTGGGTGAAAAAATATTTGCTGGTATTTCGGAAACTCGTTATTTCTTAGAAGCTTGGCAACCCCACTCAATGAAAGTGCTTTTCCACAGTCTGTTTCTAGGGGTACTTGAAGAGTAAACAAACCATAGAGACAAAACTGAGAACTCCTTTATTTTGTCAAGTTTCTAAAAGCTACTACACACCATGTTGGATTTAGAGTTCCAAATTCATCAATCTATACAGGAGAGAACAGAGGGAAACCTAAAAATATAAACTGCTACTGTAAACGAACGCTTCAACCTAGAAGAACAAAATTAGGTGAGCCAAGTGGGATTTGTGGACTTGTCATTACCTCCACGTATCATAAAGATTGGGTGAAAAAATATTTGCTGGTATTTCGGAAACTCGTATTTTTTTGGTAGCTTGGCAACCCCTCTCAATGAAAGTGCTTTTCCACAGTCTCTTCTTAAGGCTACTTGAAGCGGAAACAAATCATAGAGACAAAACTGAGAACTCCATTATTTTGTCAAGTTTCAAAGAGCTACTACAAACCGTGTTGGATTTAGAGTTAGAAATTCATCTATCTCTATACGAGAGAACAGAGTGAAACCTAAAAATAAAAACTGCTACTGTAGAAGAACACTTCAACCTAGAAGAACAAAATTTGATGAGCCAAGTTTGATTTGTGTAATGATCATTACCACCAAGTATCATCAAAATGCGGTGAAAAAATATTTGCTGGTATTTCGGAAACTCGTTTTTTCTTAAAAGCTTGGCAACCCCTCTCAATGAAAGTGCTTTTCCACTGTCTGTGCCTAGGGCTACTTGAAGAGGAAACAATCCATAGAGACAAAACTGAGAACTCCTTTATTCTGTCAAGTTTCAATGATCTACACAAACCAGGTTGGATTTAGAGTTCAAAATTCATCTATCTATATAGGAGAGACCAGAGTGAAACCTAAATATAAAAACTGCTACTGTAAAGGAACGCTTCAAAGTAGAAGAACAAAATTTGGTGAGCCAAGTGGGATTTGTGCACTGATCATTACCACCAAGTATAATGAAGATTGGGTGAAAAAATATTTGCTGGTATTTCTGAAAATCGTTATTTCTTAGAAGCTTGGCAACCCCTCTCAATGAAAGTGCTTTTCCACAGTCTGTGCTTAGGACTGCTTGAGAGGAAAAAAAACATAGAGACAAAACTGAGAACTCCTTGATTTTGTCAAGTTTCAAATAGCTACTAAAAACCATGTTGGATTTAGAGTTCCAAATTCATCTTCTATATAGGAAAGAACAGAGTGAAACCTAAAAAAAAAAAAAAAAAAAACTGCTACTGTATACGAACGCTTCAACCTAGAAGAACAAAATTTGGTGAGCCAAGTGGGATCTGTGTACTTGTCATTACCACCACGTATCATCAAGATTGGGTGAAAAAATATTTGCTGGTATTTCGAAAACTCGTAATTTCTTGGCAGCTTGGCAACCAGTTTCAATTATAGTTATTTTCCACAGTCTCTGCTTAGGGCTACAGGAAGCGGGAACCAATCATAGAGACAAAACTGAGAACTCCTTTATTTTTTCAAGTTTCAAAGAGCTATTACACACCATTTTGGATTTAGAGTTCCAAATTCATCTATCTATATAGGAGAGAAGAGAGGGAACCTAAAAATATAAACTGCTACTGTAAACGAACACTTCAAACTAGAAGAACAAAATTCGGTGAGTCAAGTGGGATTTTTGTACCGATCATTACCACCAAGTATCATCAAGATTGGGTGAAAAAATATTTGCTGGTATTTCGGAAACTCGTTATTTCTTAGAAGCTTGGCAACCCCTCTCAATGAAAGTGCTTTTCCACAGGCTGTGCCTAGAGCTACTTGAAGTGGAAACAAGTCATAGATACAAAACTGAGAACTCCTTTATTTTGTCAAGTTTCAAAGGGCTACTACAAACCATGTTTGATTTAGAGTTAAAAATTGATCGATCTATATAGGAGAGAACAGAGTGAAACCTAAATATAAAAACTGGTACTGTAGACGAAACCTAAATATAAAACCAAGAAGAACAACATTTGGTGAGCCAAGTGGGATTTTGTACTGATCATTACCACCAAGTTTCATCAAGATTGGGTGAAAAAGTATTTGCTGGTATTTCGGAAACTCGTTATTTCTTACAAGCTTCGCAATCCTTCTCAATGAAAGTGCTTTTCCACAGTCTGTGCATAGGGCTACTTGAAGAGGAAACAAACCATAGAGACAAAACTGAGAACTTTTTTATTTTGTCAAGTTTCAAAGAGCTACTACAAACCATGTTGCATTTAGAGTTCCAAATTCATCTACGTATATAGGAGAGAACAAAGTTAAACCTAAAAATAAAAACTGCTACTGTAGACGAAAGCATCAACCAAGAAGAAGAAAATATGGTGAGCCAAGTGGGATTTGTGTACTGATCATTACCATCAAGTACCATCAGCATTGGGTAAAAAAATATTTGCTGGTATTTCGGAAACTCGTAATTTCTTGGAAGCTTGGCAATCCCTTTCAATGAAAGTGCTTTTCCACAGTCTCTGCTTAAGGATACAGGAAGCGGAAACAAATCATGGAGACAAAAGTGAGAACTCCTTCATTTTGTCAAGTTTCAAAGAGCTATTATACACCATTTTGGATTTAGAGTTCCAAATTCATCTATCTATATAAAAGAGTACACAGAGAACCTAAAAATATAAACTGCTACTGTAAACGAACGCTTCAACCTAGAAGAACAAAATTTGGTGAGTCATGTGTGATTTGTGTACCGATCATTACCACCAAGTATCATCAAGATTGGGTGAAAAATATTTGCTGGTATTTCGGAAAATCGTTATTTCTTAGAAGCTTGGCTACCCCTCTCAATGAAAGTGCTTTTCCACAGTCTGTGCCTAGGGCTACTTGAAGAGGAAACAAACCATAGAGACAAAACTGAGAACTCCTTTATTTTGTCAAGTTTCAAAGAGCTATTACAAACCATGTTGGATTTAGAGTTCCAAATTCATCTATCTATATAGGAGAGAACAGAGTGTATCCTAAAAATTAAAACTGCTACTGTATACGAACACTTCAACCTAGAAGAACAAAATTGGTGAGCCAAGTGAGATTTGTGTACTTGTCATTACCATCACGTATCATCAACATTGGGTGAAAATATATTTGCTGGTATTTCGGAAACTCGTAATTTCTTGGAAGTTTGGCAACCCCTTTCAATTAAAGTGCTTTTCCATAGTCTCTGCTTAGGGCTACATGAAGCGGAAACAAATCATAGAGACAAAACTGAGAACTCCTCTATTTTGTCAAGTTTCAAAGAGCTACTAAACACCATGTTGGATTTAGAGTTCCAAATTCATCTATCTATACAGGAGAGAACAGAGGGAAACCTAAAAATATAAACTGCTACTGTAGACGAACGCTTCAACCTAGAAGAACAAAATTTGGTGGGCGAAGTGAGATTTGTGTACTGATCATTACCACAACGTATCATGAAGATTGGGTAAAACAATATTTCCTGGTTTTATGGAATCTCGTTATTTCTTAGAATCTTGGCAACCCCTCTCAATGAAAGTGCTTTTCCACACTCTCTGACAAGGCTAATTGAATCGGAAACAAACCATAGAGACTAAACTGAGAACTCCTTTATTTTGTCAAGTTTCAAAGAGCAACTAAATATCATGTTGTATTTAGAGTTCCAAATTCATCTATCTATATAGGAGAGAACAGAGTGAAACCTAAATATAAAAACTGATACTGTAGACGAACGCTTCAACTTGGAAGAACCAAATTTGGAGAGCCAAGTGGGATTTGTGTAGTGTTCATTGCCACCAAGTATCATCAAGATTGGGTGAAAAAATATTTGCTGGTATTTCGGAAAATCGTTATTTCTTAGAAGCTTGGCAACCCCTGTCAATGAAAGTGCTTTTCCACAGTCTGTGCCTAGGGCTACTTGAAGAGGAAACAAACCATAGAGACAAAACTGAGAACTCCTTTATTTTGTCAAGTTTCAAAGAGCTACTACATACCATGTTGGATTTAGAGTTCCAAATTCAGCTATCTATATAAGAGAGAAGAGAGTGAAACCTAAATAAAAAAACTGCTACTGTAGACGAACGCGTCAATGTAGAAGAACAAACTTTGGTGAACCAAGTGGGATTTGTGTACTAATCATTACCACCAAGTATCATCAAGTTTGGGTGAAGAAATATTTGATGGTATTTCGGAAACTCGTTATTTCTTAGAAGCTTGGCAACCCCTCTCAATGAAAGTGCTTTTCCACAGTCTGTGCCTAGGGCTACTTGAAGAGGAAACAAACCATAGAGACAAAACAGAGAACTCCTTTATTTTGTCAAGTTTCAAAGAGCTACTACAAACCGTGTTGGATTTAGAGTTTCAAATTTATCTATACATAGGAGAGAACAGAGTGAAACCTAAATATAAAAACTGCTACTGTAGACGAACGCTTCAACCTAGAAGAACCAAATTTGGTGAGCCAAGTGGGATTTGTGTATTGATCATTACCACCAACTATTATGAAGTTTGGGTGAAAAAATATATGCTGGTGTTTCGGAAACTCGTTATTTCTTAGAATCTTGGCAACCCATCCCAATGAAAGTGATTTTCCACAGTCTTGCCTAGGACTCTTGAAGATGAAACAAACCATAGAGAGAAAACTGAGAACTCCCTTAATTTGTCAAGTTTCAATGAGCTACTACAAACCATGTTGGATTTAGAGTTCCAAATTCATCTATCTATATAGGAGAGAACAGAGTAAAACCTAAATAAAAAAACTGCTACTGTAGACGAACGCATCAACGTAGAAGAACAAACTTTGATGAGCCAAGTGGGATTTGTGGACTGATCATTACCACCAAGTTTCATCAAGTTTGGGTGAAAAAATATTTGCTGGTATTTTGGAAACTCGTTATTTCTTAGAAGCTTAGGAAACCCTCTCAATGAAAGTGCTCTTCCACAGTCTGTGCCTAGGGCTACTTGAAGAGGAAACAAACCATAGAGACAAAACTGAGAACTCTTTATTTTGTCAAGTTTCAAAGAGCTACTACAAACCATGTTGGATTTAGAGTTCCAAATTCATCTATCTATAGGAGAGAACAGAGAGAAACCTAAATATAAAAACTGCTACTGTAGACGAACACTTCAACCTAGAAGAAAACATTTGGTGAGCCAAGTGGGATTTGTGTACTGATCATTACCACCACGTATGATCAACATTGGGTGAAAAAATATTTGCTGGTATTTCGGAAACTCGTACTTTCATGGAAGCTTGGCAACCCCCTTTCAATGAAAGTGCTTTTCCACAGTCTGTGCCTAGGGGTACTTTAAGAGGAAACTAACCATAGAGACAAAACTGAGATCTCCTTTATTTTGTCAAGTTTCAAAGAGCTACTACAAACCATGTTGGATTTAGAGTTCCAAATTCATCTATCTATATAGGAGAGAACAGAGTGAAACCTAAATATAAAAACTGCCCCTGTAGACGCACGCTTCAACCTAGAAGAACAAAATTTGGTAGACGAAGTGAGATTTGTGTACTGATTATTACCACAATGTATCATGAAGATTGGGTGAATAAATATTTCCTGATTTTTCGGAAACTCGTTATTTCTTAGAAGCTTGGCAACCCCTCTCAATGAAAGTGCTTTTCCACAGTCTGTGCCAAGGCTACTTGAAGAGGAAACAAACCATAGAGACTAAACTGAGAACTCCTTTATTTTGTCATTTCAAAGAGCAACTAAAAACCATGTTGGATTTAGAGTTCCAAATTCATCTATCTTTATAGGAGAGAACAGAGTGAACCCTAAAAATAAAAACTGCCACTCTAAACGAACGCTTCAAGCTAGAAGAAGAAGATTTGGTGAGCCAAGCGGGATTTGTGTATGGATCATTACCACCAATTATTATCAAGATTAGGTTAAAAAATATTTGCTGGTATTTCGGAAACTCGTTATTTCTTATAAACTTGGCAACCCCTCTCAATGAAACTGCTTTTCCACAGTCTGTGCCTAGGGCTACTTGAAGAGGAAACAAACCATAGAGACAAAACTGAGAATTCCTTTATTTTGTCATATCAAAGAGCAACTAAAAACCATGTTGGATTTAGAGTTCCAAATTCATCTATCTATATAGGAGAGAACAGAGTGAAACCTAAACATATAAACTGCTACTGTAGCCGAACGCTTCAACCTAGAAGAACCAAATTTGGTGAGCCAAGTGGGATTTGTGTATTGATCATTACCACCAACTATTATGAAGTTTGGGTTAAAAAATATATGCTGGTGTTTCGGAAACTCGTTATTTCTTAGAATCTTGGCAACCCATCCCAATGAAAGTGATTTTCCACAGTCTTGCCTAGGACTCTTGAAGATGAAACAAACCATAGAGAGAAAACTGAGAACTCCCTTAATTTGTCAAGTTTCAATGAGCTACTACAAACCATGTTGGATTTAGAGTTCCAAATTCATCTATCTATATAGGAGAGAACAGAGTAAAACCTAAATAAAAAAACTGCTACTGTAGACGAACGCATCAACGTAGAAGAACAAACTTTGATGAGCCAAGTGGGATTTGTGGACTGATCATTACCACCAAGTTTCATCAAGTTTGGGTGAAAAAATATTTGCTGGTATTTTGGAAACTCGTTATTTCTTAGAAGCTTAGGAAACCCTCTCAATGAAAGTGCTCTTCCACAGTCTGTGCCTAGGGCTACTTGAAGAGGAAACAAACCATAGAGACAAAACTGAGAACTCTTTATTTTGTCAAGTTTCAAAGAGCTACTACAAACCATGTTGGATTTAGAGTTCCAAATTCATCTATCTATAGGAGAGAACAGAGAGAAACCTAAATATAAAAACTGCTACTGTAGACGAACACTTCAACCTAGAAGAAAACATTTGGTGAGCCAAGTGGGATTTGTGTACTGATCATTACCACCACGTATGATCAACATTGGGTGAAAAAATATTTGCTGGTATTTCGGAAACTCGTACTTTCATGGAAGCTTGGCAACCCCCTTTCAATGAAAGTGCTTTTCCACAGTCTGTGCCTAGGGGTACTTTAAGAGGAAACTAACCATAGAGACAAAACTGAGATCTCCTTTATTTTGTCAAGTTTCAAAGAGCTACTACAAACCATGTTGGATTTAGAGTTCCAAATTCATCTATCTATATAGGAGAGAACAGAGTGAAACCTAAATATAAAAACTGCCCCTGTAGACGCACGCTTCAACCTAGAAGAACAAAATTTGGTAGACGAAGTGAGATTTGTGTACTGATTATTACCACAATGTATCATGAAGATTGGGTGAATAAATATTTCCTGATTTTTCGGAAACTCGTTATTTCTTAGAAGCTTGGCAACCCCTCTCAATGAAAGTGCTTTTCCACAGTCTGTGCCAAGGCTACTTGAAGAGGAAACAAACCATAGAGACTAAACTGAGAACTCCTTTATTTTGTCATTTCAAAGAGCAACTAAAAACCATGTTGGATTTAGAGTTCCAAATTCATCTATCTTTATAGGAGAGAACAGAGTGAACCCTAAAAATAAAAACTGCCACTCTAAACGAACGCTTCAAGCTAGAAGAAGAAGATTTGGTGAGCCAAGCGGGATTTGTGTATGGATCATTACCACCAATTATTATCAAGATTAGGTTAAAAAATATTTGCTGGTATTTCGGAAACTCGTTATTTCTTATAAACTTGGCAACCCCTCTCAATGAAACTGCTTTTCCACAGTCTGTGCCTAGGGCTACTTGAAGAGGAAACAAACCATAGAGACAAAACTGAGAATTCCTTTATTTTGTCATATCAAAGAGCAACTAAAAACCATGTTGGATTTAGAGTTCCAAATTCATCTATCTATATAGGAGAGAACAGAGTGAAACCTAAACATATAAACTGCTACTGTAGCCGAACGCTTCAACCTAGAAGAACAAAATTTGGTGAGCCAAATGGGATTTGTGTACTGATCATTACCACCAAGTATCATCACGATTGGGTGAAAAAATATTTGCTGGTATTTCGGAAACTCGTAATTTCTTGGAAGCTTGGCAACCCCTCTCAATGAAAGTGCTTTTCCACAGTCACTGCTTAGGGCTACTTGAAGCGGAAACAAATCATGGAGACAAAAGTGAGAACTCCTTTATTTTGTCAAGTTTCAGAGCTACTGCAAACCATGTTGGATTTAGAGTTCCAAATTCATCTATCTATATAGGAGAGAAAAGAGTGAAACCTAAAAATAACAACTGCTACTGTAAATGAACGCTTCACCCTAGAAGAACAAAATTTTTTGAGCCAAGTGGGATTTGTGGACTTGTCATTACCTCCACATATCATCAAGATTGGGTGAAAAAATATTTGCTGGTATTTCAGAAACTCGTAATTTCTTGGAAGCTTGGCAACCCCTCTCAATGAAAGTGCTTTTCCACCGTTTGTGCCTGGGGATACTTGAAGAGGAAACAAACCATAGAGACAAAACTGAGAACTCCTGTATTTTGTCAAGTTTCAAAGAGCCACTAAAAACCATGTTGGATTTAGAGTTCCAAATTCATCTATCTCTATAGGAGAGAACAGAGTGAAACCTAAACATATTAACTGCTACTGTAGCCGAACGCTTCAACCTAGAAGAACAAAATTTGCTGAGACAAGTTGGATTTGTGGACTTGTCATTACCACCATGTATCATCACGATTGGGTGAAAAAATATTTGCTGGTACTTCGGAAACTCGTAATTTCTTGGAAGCTTGGCAACCCCTCTCAATGAAAGTGCTTTTCCACAGTCTCTGCTTAGGGCTACTTGAAGCGGAAACAAATCATAGAGACAAAACTGAGAACTCCTTCATTTTGTCAAGTTTCAAAGAGCTACTACAAAACATATTGGATTTAGAGTTCCAAATTCATCTATCTATATAGGAGAGAACAGAGTGAAACTTAAATATAAAATCTGCTACTGTAGATGAACGCTTCAACCTAGATGAACAAAATTTAGTGAGCCAAGTGGAATTTGTGTACCGATCTTCACCACCACGTATCACCAAGTTTGGGTGAAAAAATGTTTGCTGGTAATTCGGAAACTCGTTATTTCTTAGAAGCTTGGCAACCCCTCTCAATGAAAGTGCTTTTCCACAGTCTCTGCTTAGGCCTACTTGAAGAGGAAACAAACCATAGAGACAAAACTGAGAACCCCTTTATTTTGTCTAGATTCAAAGAGCTACTACAAACCATGTTGGATTTAGAGTTCCAAATTCATCTATCTATATAGGAGAGAACAGAGTGAAACCTAAAAATAAAAACTGCTAGTGTAAACGAAAGCTTCAACCTAGAAGAACAAAATTTGGTGAGCCAAGTGGGATTTGTGGACTTGTCATTACCACCACGTATCATCAAGATTGGGTGAAAAAATATTTGCTGGTATTTCAGAAACTCGTAATTTCTTTGAAGCTTGGCAAACCCTCTCAATGAAAGTCTTTTCCACAGTCTCTGCTTAGGGCTACTTGAAGCGGAAACAAATCATAGAGACAAAACTGAGAACTGCTTTATTTTGTCAAGTTTCAAACAGCTACTACAAACCATATTGGATTTAGAGTTCCAAATTCATCTATCTATATAGGAGAGAACAGAGTGTAACCTAAATATAAAACTGCTACTGTAGACGAACGCTTCAAACTAGAATAACAAAATTTGGTGAGCCAAGTGGGATTTGTGTACCGATCTTCACCACGAAGTATCATCAAGATTGGGTGAAAAAATATTTGCTGGTAATTCGGAAACTCATAATTTCTTGGAAGCTTGGCAACCCCTCTCAATGAAAGTGCTTTTCCACAGTCTCTGCTTAGGGCTACTTGAAATGGAAACAAATCGCAGAGACAAAACTGAGAACTCCTGTATTTTGTCAAGTTTCAAAGAGCCACTAAAAACCATGTTGAATTTAGAGTTCCAAATTCATCTATCTACATAGGAGAGAACAGAGTGAAACCTAAACATATAAACTGCTACTGTAGACGAACGCTTCAACCTAGAAGAACAAAATTTCGTGAGCCAAGTGGGAATTTTGTGCTTAATATTACCACCAGTGTCATCAAGATTGCGTTTAAAAATATTTGCTGGTATTTCAGAAACTCGTTATTTCTTAGAAGCTTGGCAAGCCCACTCAATGAAAGTGCTTTTCCACAATCTGTTCCTAGGGGTACTTGAAGAGGAAACAAACCATCGAGACAAAACTGAGAACTCCTTTATTTTGTCAAGTTTCAAGGAGCTACTACAAACCATGTTGGATTTAGAGTTCCAAATTCATCTATCTATATAGGAGAGAACAGAGTGAAACCTAAAAATAAAAACTGCTACTGTAAACGAACGCTTCAACCTAGACGAACAAAATTTGGTGAGCCAAGTGGGATTTGTGGACTTTTCATTACCACCACGTATTATCAAGATTGGGTGAAAAAATATTTGCTGGTATTTCGGAACCTCGTAATATCTTGGAAGCTTGGCAACCCCTCTCAATGAAAGTGCTTTTCCACAGTCTCTGCTTATGGCTACTTGAAGCGGAAAGAAATCATAGAGACAAAAATGAGAACTCCTTTATTTTGTCAAGTTTCAAACAGCTACTACAAACCATATTGGATTTAGAGTTCCAAATTCATCTATCTATATTGGAGAGAACAGAGTGAAACCTAAATATAAATCTGCTACTGTAGACGAACGCTTCAAACTAGAATAACAAAATTTGTTGAGCCAAGTGGGATTTGTGTACCGATCTTCAGCACGAAGAATCATCAAGATTGGGTGAAAAAATATTTTCTGGTAATTCGGAAACTCGTTATTTCTAAGAAGCTTGGCAACCCCTCTCAATGAAAGTGCTTTTCCACAGTCTCTGCTTAGGGCTACTTGAAGCGGAAACAAATTATAGAGACAAAACTGAGAACTCCTTTATTTTGTCAAGTTTCAAGGAGCTACTACAAACCATGTTGGATTTAGAGTTCCAAATTCATCTATCTATATAGGAGAGAACAGAGTGAAACCTAAAAATAAAAACTGCTACTGTAAATGAACGCTTCAACCTTGAAGCACAAAATTTGGTGAGCCAAGTGAGAATTGTGTACCGATCATCACCACCAAGTATCATCAGGATTGGGTGAAAAAATATTTGCTGGTGTTTCGGAAACTCGTTATTTCTTAGAAGTTTGGCAACCCCTCTCAATGAATGTGCTTTTCCACAGTCAGTGCCTAGGGCTACTTGAAGAGGAAACAATCCATACAGACAAAACTGAGAACTCCTTTATTTTGTCAAGTTTCAAAGAGCTACTACAAACCATGTTTTATTTAGAGTTCCAAATTCATCTATCTATATAGGAGAGAACAGAGTGAAACCTAAAAATATAAACTGCTAGTGTAAACGAACGCTTCAACCTAGAAGAACAAAATTTGGTGAGCCAAGTGGGATTTGTGGACTTGTCATTACCACCACATATCATCAAGATTCGGTTAAAAAATATTTGCTGGTATTTCGAAAACTCGTAATTTTTTGGAAGCTTGGCAACCCCTCTCAATGAAAGTACTTTTCCACAGTGTCTGCTTAGGGCTACTTGAAGCGGAAACAAATCGCAGAGACAAAACTGAGAACTCCTGTATTTTGTCAAGTTTCAAAGAGCCACTAAAAACCATGTTGAATTTAGAGTTCCAAATTCATCTATCTATTTAGGAGAGAACAGAGTGAAACCTAAATATAAAAACTGCTACTGTAGACAAACGCTTCAACCTTGAAGCACAAAATTTGGTGAGCCAAGTGAGATTTGTGTACCGATCATCACCACCAAGTATCATCAGGATTGGGTGAAAAAATATTTGCTGGTGTTTCGGAAACTCGTTATTTCTTAGAAGTTTGGCAACCCCTCTCAATGAATGTGCTTTTCCACAGTCAGTGCCTAGGGCTACTTGAAGAGGAAACAATCCATACAGACAAAACTGAGAACTCCTTTATTTTGTCAAGTTTCAAAGAGCTACTACAAACCATGTTTTTTTTAGAGTTCCAAATTCATCTATCTATATAGGAGAGAACAGAGTGTAACCTAAATAAAAAAAACTGCTACTGTAGACGAACGCATCAACGTAGAAGAACAAACTTTGGTGAGCCAAGTGGGATTTGTGGACTGATCATTACCACCAAGTTTCATCAAGATTGGGTGAAAAAATATCTGCTGGTATTTTGGAAACTCGTTATTTCTTAGAAGCTTGGGAAACCCTCTCAATGAAAGTGCTCTTCCACAGTCTGTGCCTAGGGCTACTTGAAGAGGAAACAAACCATAGAGACAAAACTGAGAACTCTTTATTTTGTCAAGTTTCAAAGAGCTACTACAAACCATGATGGATTTAGAGTTCCAAATTCATCTATCTATAGGAGAGAACAGAGAGAAACCTAAATATAAAAACTGCTACAGTAGACGAACACTTCAACCTAGAAGAACAAAATTTGGTGAGCCAAGTGGGATTTGTGTACTGATCATTACCACCACGTATGATCAACATTGGGTGAAAAAATATTTGCTGGTATTTCGGAAACTCGTACTTTCATGGAAGCTTGGCAACCCCTTTCAATGAAAGTGCTTTTCCACAGTCTGTGCCTAGGGGTACTTTAAGAGGAAACTAACCATAGAGACAAAACTGAGATCTCCTTTATTTTGTCAAGTTTCAAAGAGCTACTACTAACCATGTTGGATTTAGAGTTCCAAATTCATCTATCTATATAGGAGAGAACAGAGTGAAACCTAAATATAAAAACTGCCCCTGTAGATGAACGCTTCAACCTAGAAGAACAAAATTTGGTAGACGAAGTGAGATTTGTGTACTGATCATTACCACAATGTATCATGAAGATTGGGTGAATAAATATTTCCTGATTTTTCGGAAACTCGTTATTTCTTAGAAGCTTGGCAACCCCTCTCAATGAAAGTGCTTTTCCACAGTCTGTGCCAAGGCAACTTGAAGAGGAAACAAACCTTAGAGACTAAACTGAGAACTCCTTTATTTTGTCATTTCAAAGAGCAACTAAAAACCATGTTGGATTTAGAGTTCCAAATTCATCTATCTTTATAGGAGAGGACAGAGTAAACCCTAAAAATAAAAACTGCCACTCTAAACGAACGCTTCAACCTAGAAGAAGAAGATTTGGTGAGCCAAGCGGGATTTGTGTATGGATCATTACCAAAAATTATCATCAAGATTGGGTTAAAAAATATTTGCTGGTATTTCGGAAACTCGTTATTTCTTAGAAACTTGGCAACCCCTATCTATGAAACTGCTTTTCCACAGTCTGTGCCTAGGGCTACTTGAAGAGGAAACAAAACATAGAGACAAAACTGAGAACTCCTTTATTTTGTCAAGTTTCAAAGATCTACTACAATCCAGGTTGGATTTAGAGTTCCAAATTCACCTATCTATATAGGAGAGACCATAGTGACACCTAAATATAAAAACTGCTACTGGAAACGAACGATTCAACCTAGAAGAACAAAATTTGGTGAGCCAAGTGGGATTTGTGGACTTGTCATTACCTCCACATATCATCAAAATGGGTGAAAAAATATTTTCTGGTATTTCGGAAACTCGTAATTTCTTGGAAGCTTGGCATCCCCTCTCAATGAAAGTGCTTTTCCACCGTTTGTGCCTGGGGCTACTTGGGGAGGAAACAAACCATAGAGACAAAACTGAGAACTGCTTTATTTTGTCAAGTTTCAAACAGCTACTACAAACCATATTGGATTTAGAGTTCCAAATTCATCTATCTATATAGGAGAGAACAGAGTGTAACCTAAATATAAAACTGCTACTGTAGACGAACGCTTCAAACTAGAATAACAAAATTTGGTGAGCCAAGTGGGATTTGTGTACCGATCTTCACCACGAAGTATCATCAAGATTGGGTGAAAAAATATTTGCTGGTAATTCGGAAACTCATAATTTCTTGGAAGCTTGGCAACCCCTCTCAATGAAAGTGCTTTTCCACAGTCTCTGCTTAGGGCTACTTGAAGTGGAAACAAATCGCAGAGACAAAACTGAGAACTCCTGTATTTTGTCAAGTTTCAAAGAGCCACTAAAAACCATGTTGAATTTAGAGTTCCAAATTCATCTATCTACATAGGAGAGAACAGAGTGAAACCTAAACATATAAACTGCTACTGTAGACGAACGCTTCAACCTAGAAGAACAAAATTTCGTGAGCCAAGTGGGAATTTTGTGCTTAATATTACCACCAGTGTCATCAAGATTGCGTTTAAAAATATTTGCTGGTATTTCAGAAACTCGTTATTTCTTAGAAGCTTGGCAAGCCCACTCAATGAAAGTGCTTTTCCACAATCTGTTCCTAGGGGTACTTGAAGAGGAAACAAACCATCGAGACAAAACTGAGAACTCCTTTATTTTGTCAAGTTTCAAGGAGCTACTACAAACCATGTTGGATTTAGAGTTCCAAATTCATCTATCTATATAGGAGAGAACAGAGTGAAACCTAAAAATAAAAACTGCTACTGTAAACGAACGCTTCAACCTAGACGAACAAAATTTGGTGAGCCAAGTGGGATTTGTGGACTTTTCATTACCACCACGTATTATCAAGATTGGGTGAAAAAATATTTGCTGGTATTTCGGAACCTCGTAATATCTTGGAAGCTTGGCAACCCCTCTCAATGAAAGTGCTTTTCCACAGTCTCTGCTTATGGCTACTTGAAGCGGAAAGAAATCATAGAGACAAAAATGAGAACTCCTTTATTTTGTCAAGTTTCAAACAGCTACTACAAACCATATTGGATTTAGAGTTCCAAATTCATCTATCTATATTGGAGAGAACAGAGTGAAACCTAAATATAAATCTGCTACTGTAGACGAACGCTTCAAACTAGAATAACAAAATTTGTTGAGCCAAGTGGGATTTGTGTACCGATCTTCAGCACGAAGAATCATCAAGATTGGGTGAAAAAATATTTTCTGGTAATTCGGAAACTCGTTATTTCTAAGAAGCTTGGCAACCCCTCTCAATGAAAGTGCTTTTCCACAGTCTCTGCTTAGGGCTACTTGAAGCGGAAACAAATTATAGAGACAAAACTGAGAACTCCTTTATTTTGTCAAGTTTCAAGGAGCTACTACAAACCATGTTGGATTTAGAGTTCCAAATTCATCTATCTATATAGGAGAGAACAGAGTGAAACCTAAAAATAAAAACTGCTACTGTAAATGAACGCTTCAACCTTGAAGCACAAAATTTGGTGAGCCAAGTGAGATTTGTGTACCGATCATCACCACCAAGTATCATCAGGATTGGGTGAAAAAATATTTGCTGGTGTTTCGGAAACTCGTTATTTCTTAGAAGTTTGGCAACCCCTCTCAATGAATGTGCTTTTCCACAGTCAGTGCCTAGGGCTACTTGAAGAGGAAACAATCCATACAGACAAAACTGAGAACTCCTTTATTTTGTCAAGTTTCAAAGAGCTACTACAAACCATGTTTTATTTAGAGTTCCAAATTCATCTATCTATATAGGAGAGAACAGAGTGAAACCTAAAAATATAAACTGCTAGTGTAAACGAACGCTTCAACCTAGAAGAACAAAATTTGGTGAGCCAAGTGGGATTTGTGGACTTGTCATTACCACCACATATCATCAAGATTCGGTTAAAAAATATTTGCTGGTATTTCGAAAACTCGTAATTTTTTGGAAGCTTGGCAACCCCTCTCAATGAAAGTACTTTTCCACAGTGTCTGCTTAGGGCTACTTGAAGCGGAAACAAATCGCAGAGACAAAACTGAGAACTCCTGTATTTTGTCAAGTTTCAAAGAGCCACTAAAAACCATGTTGAATTTAGAGTTCCAAATTCATCTATCTATTTAGGAGAGAACAGAGTGAAACCTAAATATAAAAACTGCTACTGTAGACAAACGCTTCAACCTTGAAGCACAAAATTTGGTGAGCCAAGTGAGATTTGTGTACCGATCATCACCACCAAGTATCATCAGGATTGGGTGAAAAAATATTTGCTGGTGTTTCGGAAACTCGTTATTTCTTAGAAGTTTGGCAACCCCTCTCAATGAATGTGCTTTTCCACAGTCAGTGCCTAGGGCTACTTGAAGAGGAAACAATCCATACAGACAAAACTGAGAACTCCTTTATTTTGTCAAGTTTCAAAGAGCTACTACAAACCATGTTTTTTTTAGAGTTCCAAATTCATCTATCTATATAGGAGAGAACAGAGTGTAACCTAAATAAAAAAAACTGCTACTGTAGACGAACGCATCAACGTAGAAGAACAAACTTTGGTGAGCCAAGTGGGATTTGTGGACTGATCATTACCACCAAGTTTCATCAAGATTGGGTGAAAAAATATTTGCTGGTATTTTGGAAACTCGTTATTTCTTAGAAGCTTGGGAAACCCTCTCAATGAAAGTGCTCTTCCACAGTCTGTGCCTAGGGCTACTTGAAGAGGAAACAAACCATAGAGACAAAACTGAGAACTCTTTATTTTGTCAAGTTTCAAAGAGCTACTACAAACCATGATGGATTTAGAGTTCCAAATTCATCTATCTATAGGAGAGAACAGAGAGAAACCTAAATATAAAAACTGCTACAGTAGACGAACACTTCAACCTAGAAGAACAAAATTTGGTGAGCCAAGTGGGATTTGTGTACTGATCATTACCACCACGTATGATCAACATTGGGTGAAAAAATATTTGCTGGTATTTCGGAAACTCGTACTTTCATGGAAGCTTGGCAACCCCTTTCAATGAAAGTGCTTTTCCACAGTCTGTGCCTAGGGGTACTTTAAGAGGAAACTAACCATAGAGACAAAACTGAGATCTCCTTTATTTTGTCAAGTTTCAAAGAGCTACTACTAACCATGTTGGATTTAGAGTTCCAAATTCATCTATCTATATAGGAGAGAACAGAGTGAAACCTAAATATAAAAACTGCCCCTGTAGATGAACGCTTCAACCTAGAAGAACAAAATTTGGTAGACGAAGTGAGATTTGTGTACTGATCATTACCACAATGTATCATGAAGATTGGGTGAATAAATATTTCCTGATTTTTCGGAAACTCGTTATTTCTTAGAAGCTTGGCAACCCCTCTCAATGAAAGTGCTTTTCCACAGTCTGTGCCAAGGCAACTTGAAGAGGAAACAAACCTTAGAGACTAAACTGAGAACTCCTTTATTTTGTCATTTCAAAGAGCAACTAAAAACCATGTTGGATTTAGAGTTCCAAATTCATCTATCTTTATAGGAGAGGACAGAGTAAACCCTAAAAATAAAAACTGCCACTCTAAACGAACGCTTCAACCTAGAAGAAGAAGATTTGGTGAGCCAAGCGGGATTTGTGTATGGATCATTACCAAAAATTATCATCAAGATTGGGTTAAAAAATATTTGCTGGTATTTCGGAAACTCGTTATTTCTTAGAAACTTGGCAACCCCTATCTATGAAACTGCTTTTCCACAGTCTGTGCCTAGGGCTACTTGAAGAGGAAACAAAACATAGAGACAAAACTGAGAACTCCTTTATTTTGTCAAGTTTCAAAGATCTACTACAATCCAGGTTGGATTTAGAGTTCCAAATTCATCTATCTATATAGGAGAGACCATAGTGACACCTAAATATAAAAACTGCTACTGGAAACGAACGATTCAACCTAGAAGAACAAAATTTGGTGAGCCAAGTGGGATTTGTGGACTTGTCATTACCTCCACATATCATCAAAATGGGTGAAAAAATATTTTCTGGTATTTCGGAAACTCGTAATTTCTTGGAAGCTTGGCATCCCCTCTCAATGAAAGTGCTTTTCCACCGTTTGTGCCTGGGGCTACTTGGGGAGGAAACAAACCATAGAGACAAAACTGAGAACTCCTGTATTTTGTCAAGTTTCAAAGAGCCACTAAAAACCATGTTGAATTTAGAGATCCAAATTCATCTATCTATATAGGAGAGAACAGAGTGAAACCTAAACATATAAACTGCTACTGTAGCCGAACGCTTCAACCTAGAAGAAAAAAATTTGGTGAGCCAAATGGGATTTGTGTACTGATCATTACCACCAAGTATCATCACGATTGGGTGAAAAAATATTTGCTGGTATTTCGGAAACTCGTAATTTCTTAAAAGCTTGGCAACCCCTCTCAATGAAAGTGCTTTTCCACAGTCACTGCTTAGGGCTACTTGAAGCGGAAACAAATCATGGAGACAAAAGTGAGAACTCCTTTATTTTGTCAAGTTTCAGAGCTACTACAAACCATGTTGGATTTAGAGTTCCAAATTCATCTATCTATATAGTAGAGAAAAGAGTGAATCCTAAAAATAAAAACTGCTACTGTAAATGAACGCTTCACCCTAGAAGAACAAAATTTGGTGAGCCAAGTGGGATTTGTGGACTTGTCATTACCTCCACATATCATCATGATTGGGTGAAAAAATATTTGCTGGTATTTCGGAAACTCGTAATTTCTTGGAAGCTTGGCAACCCCTCTCAATGAAAGTGCTTTTCCACCGTTTGTGCCTGGGGCTACTTGAAGAGGAAACAAACCATAGAGACAAAACTGAGAACTCCTGTATTTTGTCAAGTTTCAAAGAGCCACTAAAAACCATGTTGGATTTAGAGTTCCAAATTCATCTATCTCTATAGGAGAGAACAGAGTGAAACCTAAACATATAAACTGCTACTGTAGCCGAACGCTTCAACCTAGAAGAACAAAATTACTGACACAAGTGGGATTTGTGGACTTGTCATTACCACCACGTACCATCACGATTGGGTGAAAAAATATTTGCTGGTACTTCGGAAACTCGTAATTTCTTGGAAGCTTGGCAACCCCTCTCAATGAAAGTGCTTTTTTACAGTCTCTGCTTAGGGCTACTTGAAGCGGAAACAAATCATAGAGACAAAACTGAGAACTCCTTTATTTTGTCAAGTTTCAAAGAGCTACTACAAAGCATATTGGATTTAGAGTTCCAAATTCATCTATCTATATAGGAGAGAACAGAGTGTAACCTAAATATAAAAACTGCTACTGTAGATGAACGCTTCAACCTAGAGGAACAAAATTTCGTGAGCCAAGTGGGATTTTTGTGCTTAATATTACCACCAGTGTCATCAAGATTGCGTGAAAAAATATTTGCTGGTATTTCAGAAACTCGTTATTTCTTAGAAGATTGGCAAGCCCACTCAATGAAAGTGCTTTTCCACAGTCTGTTCCTAGGGCACTTGAAGAGGAAACAAACCATCGAGACAAAACTGAGAACTCCTTTATTTTGTCAAGTTTCAAGGAGCTACTACAAACCATGTTGGATTTAGAGTTCCAAATTCATCTATCTATATAGGAGAGAACAGAGTGAAACCTAAAAATAAAAACTGCTACTGTAAACGAACGCTTCAACCTAGAAGAACAAAATTTGGTGAGACAAGTGGGATTTGTGGACTTGTCATTACCACCACGTATCATCAAGATAGGGTGAAAAAATATTTGCTGGTATTTCAGAAATTCGTAATTTCTTGGAAGCTTGGAAACCCCCTCTCAATGAAAGTGCTTTTCCACAGTCTCTGCTTAGGGCTACTTGAAGCGGAACAAATCATAGAGACAAAACTGAGAACTCCTTCATTTTGTCAAGTTTCAAAGAGCTACTGCAAAACATATTGGATTTAGAGTTCCAAATTCATCTATCTATATAGAGAGAACAGAGTGAAACCTAAATATAAAAACTGCTACTGTAGACGAACGCTTCAACCTAGAAGAACAAAATTTGGTGAGCCAAGTGGAATTTGTGTACCGATCTTCACCACCACGTATCATCAAGATTGGGTGAAAAAATATTTGCTGGTAATTCGGAAACTCGTTATTTCTTAGAAGCTTGGCAACCCCTCTCAATGAAAGTGCTTTTCCACAGTCTCTGCTTAGGCCTACTTGAAGAGGTAACAAACCATAGAGACAAAACTGAGAACCCCTTTATTTTGTCAAGTTTCAAAGAGCTACTACAAACCATGTTAAATTTAGAGTTCCAAATTCATCTATATATATAGGAGAGAACAGAGTGAAACCTTAAAATAAAAACTGCTACTGGAAATGAACGCTTCAACCTAGAAGAACAAAATTTGGTGAGCCAAGTGGGATTTGTGGACTTGTCATTACCACCACATATTATCAAGATTGGGTGAAAAAATATTTGCTGGTATTTCGAAAACTCGTAATTTTTTGGAAGCTTGGCAACCCTCTCAATGAAAGTACTTTTCCACAGTCTCTGCTTAGGGCTACTTGAAGCGGAAACAAATCATAGAGACAAAACTGAGAGCTCCTCTATTTTGTCAAGTTTCAAAGAGCTACTACAAACCATATTGGATTTAGAGTTCCAATTTCATCTATCTATTTAGGAGAGAACAGAGTGAAACCTAAATATAAAAACTGCTACTGTAGACGAACGCTTCAACCTAGAAGCACAAAATTTGGTGAGCCAAGTGAGATTTGTGTACCGATCATCACCACCAAGTATCATCAGGATTGGGTGAAAAAATATTTGCTGGTGTTTCGGAAACTCGTTATTTCTTAGAAGGTTGGCAACCCCTCTCAATGAAAGTGCTTTTAAACAGTCAGTGCCTAGGGCTACTTGAAGAGGAAACAATCCATACGGACAAAACTGAGAACCCCTTTATTTTGTCAAGTTTCAAAGAGCTACTACAAACCATGTTGGATTTAGAGTTCCAAATTCATCTATCTATATAGGAGAGAACAGAGTGAAACCTAAAAATAAAAACTGCTACTGAAAACGAACGCATCAACCTAGAAGAACAAAATTTGGTGAGCAAAGTGGGATTTGTGTACCGATCATTACCACCAAGTATCATCAAGATTGGGTGAAAAAATATTTTCTGGTATTTCGGAAACTCGTAATTTCCTGGAAGCTTGGCAACCCCTCTCAATGAAAGTGCTTTTCCACCATCTGTGCCTAGGGCTACTTGAAGAGGAAACAAACCGTAGAGACAAAACTGAGAAATCCTGTATTTTGTCAAGTTTCAAAGAGCCACTGAAAACCATGTTGGATTTAGAGTTCCAAATTCATCTATCTATATAGCAAAGAACAGAGTGAAACCTAAACATAAAAACTGCTAATGCAGACGAACGCTTCATCCTAGAAGAACAAAATTTGGTGAGCCAAGTGGGATATGTGTACTGATCATTACCACCAAGTATCATCAAGATTGGGTGAAAAAATTTTTGCTGGTACTTCGGAAACTCGTAATTTCTTGGAAGCTTGGCAAACCCTCTCAATGAAAGTGCTTTTCCACAGTCAGTGCTTAGGGCTACTTGAAGCGGAAACAAATCATAGAGACAAAACTGAGAACTCCTTTATTTTGTCAAGTTTCAAAGAGCTACTACAAACCATGTTTTATTTAGAGTTCCAAATTCATCTATCTATATAGGAGAGAGCAGAGTGAAACCTAAAAATAAAAACTGCTACTTTAGACGAATGCTACAACCTAGAAGAACAAAATTTGGTTAGCTAAGTGGGATTTGTGTACTTGTCCTTACCACCAAGTATCATCAAGATTGGGTGAAAAAATATTTGCTGGTATTTCAGAAACTCGTTATTTCTTAGAAGCTTGGCAACCCCTCTCAATGAAAGTGCTTTTCCACAGTCTGTGCCAGGGCTACTTGAAGAGGAAACAAACCATAGAGACAAAACTGAGAACTCCTTAATTTTGTCAAGTTTCAAAGAGCTGCTACAAACCATGTTGGATTTAGAGTTCCAAATTCATCTATCTATATAGCAGAGAACAGAGTGAAACCTAAATATAAAAACTGCTACTGTAGATGAACGCTTCAACCTAGAAGAACAAAATTTGGTGAGCCAAGTGGGATTTGTGTACTGATCATTACCACCAAGTGTCATCAAGTTTGGGTGAAAAAATATTTGCTGGTATTCGGAAACTCGTTATTTCTTGGAAGCTTTGCAATGCCTTTCAATGAAAGAGCTTTTCCACAGTCTCTGCTTAGGGCTTCTTTAAGAGGAAACAAACCATAGAGACAAAACTGAGAACTTCCTTGTTTTGTCAAGTTTCAAAGAGGTACTACAAACTATGTTGGATTTAGAGTTCCAAATTCATCTATCTATGTAAGAGAGAACAGAGGGAAACCTAAACATAAAAACTGCTACTGTATTCGAACGCTTTAACCTAGAAGAACAAAATTTGGTGAGCCAAGTGGGATTTGTGTACTGATCATTACCACCACGTATGATCAACATTGGGTGAAAAAATATTTGCTGGTATTTCGGAAACTCGTAGTTTCATGGAAGCTTGGCAACCCCTTTCAATGAAAGTGCTTTTCCACAGTCTGTGCCTAGGGCTACTTGAAGAGGAAGCAAACCATAGAGACAAAACTGAGAACTCCTTTATTTTGTCAACTTTCAAATAGCTACTACAAACCATGTTGGATTTTGAGTTCAAAATTCATCTATCTATATAGGTGAGAACAGAGAGAAACCTAATTATAAAAACTGCTAAGGTAGACAAACGCTTCAACCTAGAAGAACAAAATTTGGTGAGCCAAGTGGGATTTGTGTACTGATCATTACCACCAAGTATCATCCAGATTCGGTTAAAAAATATTTGCTGGTATTTCGGAAACTCGTAATTTCTTGGAAGCTTGGTAACCCCTCTCAAGGAATGTGCTTTTCCACAGTCTCTGCTTAGGGCTACTTGAAGCGGAAACAAATCATAGAGACAAAACTGAGCACTCCTTTATTTTGTCAAGTTTCAAAGAGCTACTACAAACAATATTGGATTTAGAGTTCCAAATTCATCTCTCTATATAGGAGAGAACAGAGTGATACCTAAATATAAAAACTGCTACTGTAGACGAACGCTTCAACCTAGAAGAACAAAATTTGGTGAGCCAAGTGGGATTTGTGGACTGATCTTCAACACCAAATATCATCAAGATTGGGTGAAAAAATATTTCCTGGTATTTCGGAAACTCGTTTTTTCTTAGAAGCTTGGCAACCCGTCTCATGAAAGTGCATTTCCACAGTCAGTGCCTAGGGCTACTTGAACAGGAAAGAATCCATAGAGACAAAACTGAGAACTCCTTTATTTTGTCAAGTTTCAAAGAGCTACTACAAACCATGTTGGATTTAGAGTTCCAAATTCATCTATCTATATAGGAGAGAACAGTGTGAAACCTAAAAATAAAAACTGCTACTGTAAACGAACGCTTCAACCTAGAAGAACAAAACTTGGTGAGCAAAGTGGGATTTGTGGACTTGTCATTACCACCACGTATCATTAAGATTGGTTTAAAAAATATTTGCTGGTATTTCGGTAACTCATAATTTCTTGGAAGCTTGGCAACCGTTTCAATGAAAGTGCTTTTCCACAATCTCTGCTTAGGGCTACATGAAGCGGAAACAAATCATAGAGAAAAAACTGAGAACTCCTTCCCTTTGTCAAGTTTCAAAGAGCTACTACAAACCATATTGGATTTAGAGTTCAAAATTCATCTATCTATATAGGAGCGAACAGAGTGAAACCTAAATATAAAAACTGCTACTGTAGATTAACGCTTCAACCTAGAATAACAAAATTTGTGAGCCAAGTGGGATTTTTGTACTGATCATTACCACCAAGTGTCATCAAGATTGCATGAAAAAATATTTGCTGGTATTTCGGAAACTCGTTATTTCTTAGAAGCTTGGCAACCCCACTCAATGAAAGGGCTTTTCCACAGTCTGTTCCTAGGGGTACTTGAGAGGAAACAAACCATTGAGACAAAACTGAGAACTCCTTTATTTTCTCAAGTTTCAACGAGCTACTACAAACCATGTTGGATTTAGAGTTCCAAATTCATCTATCTATATTTGAGAGAACAGAGTGAAACCTAAAAATAAAAACTGCTACTGTAAACGAACGCTACAACCTAGAAGAACAAAATTTGGTGAGCCAAGTGGGATTTGTGTACTGATCATTAAAACCAAGTATCATCAAGATTCGGTGAAAAAATATTTGCTGGTATTTCGGAACCTCGTTATTTCTTAGAACATTGGCAACCCTCTCAATGACAATGCTTTTCCACAGTCTGTGCTAGGACTACTTGAAGAGGAAACAAAACATAGAGACAAAACTGAGAACTACGTTATTTTGTCAAGTTTCAAAGAGCTACTGCAAACCATGTTGGATTTTGAGTTCCAAATTCATCTATCTATATAGGAGAGAACCGAGGGAAACCTAAATATAAAAACTGCTACAGTAGACGAACGCTTCAACCTAGAAGAACAAAATTTGGTGAGCCAAGTGGGATTTGTATACTGATCATTACCACCAAGAATCATCAAGATTCGGTGAAAAAATATTTGTGGGTATTTCGGAAACTCGTTATTTCTTAGAAGCTTGGCAACCCCTCTCAATGAAAGTGCTTTTCCACAGTCTGTGCCTAGGTCTACTTGAAGCGGAAACAAATCATAGAGACAAAACTGAGCACTCCTTTATTTTGTCAAGTTTCAAAGATCTACTACAAACCATGTTGGATTAAGAGTTCCAAAGTCATCTGTCTATATAGCAGAGAACAGAGTGATACCTAAATATACCTAAATATAAAAACTGCTACTGTAGACGAACATTTCAACCTAGAAGAACAAAATTTGGTGAGCCAAGTGGGATTTGTGTACCGATCTTCAACACCAAGTATCATCAAGATTGGGTGAAAAAATATTTCCTGGTATTTCGGAAACTCGTTATTTCTTAGAAGCTTGGCAAACCCTCTCATGAAAGTGCATTTCCACAGTCAGTGCCTAGGGCTACTTGAAGAGGAAAGAAAACATAGAGACAAAACTGAGAATTCCTTTATTTTGTCAAGTTTAAAAGAGCTACTACAAACCATGTTGGATTTAGAGTTCCAAATTCATCTATCTATATAGCAGAGAATAGAGTGAAACCTAAATATAAAAACTGCTACTGTAGACGAACGCTTCAACCTAGAAGAACAAAATTTGGTGAGCCAAGTGGGATTTGTGTACTGATCATTACCACCAAGTATCATCACGATTGGGTGAAAAAATATATACAGGAATAGAACAGAGGGAAACCTAAAAATATAAACTCCTACTGTAAACGAACGCTTCCACCTAGAAAACAAAATTAGCTGAGTCACGTGGGATTTGTTTACCGATCATCACCACCAAGTATCATGAAGATTGGTTAAAAAATATTTGCTGGTATTTGGAAACTCGTTATTTCTTAGAACCTTGGCAACCCCTCTCAATGAAAGTGCTTTTCCACAGTCTGTGCCTAGGGCTACTTGAAGAGTAAAGAAACCATAGAGACAAAAGTGAGAACTCCTTTATTTTGTCCAGTTTCAAAGAGCTACTACAAACCATGTTGGATTTACAGTTCCAAACTCATCTATCTATATAGGAGAGAACAGAGTGAAACCTAAAAATAAAATCTGCTACTGTAAACGAACGCTTCCACGTAGAAGAACAAAATTTGGTGAGCCAAGTGGGATTTGTGGACTTGTCATTACCACCACGTATCATAAAGTTTGGATGAAAAAATATTTGCTGCTATTTCTGAAACTCATAATTTTTTGGAAGCTTGGCAACCCCTCTCAATGAAAGTGCTTTTCCACAGTCTCTGCTTAGGGCTACTTGAAGCGGAAACAAATCATAAAGACAAAACTGAGAACTCCTTTATTTTATCAAGTTTCAAAGAGCTACTACAAACCATGTTGGATTTAGTGTTCCAAATTCATCTATCTATATAGAAGAGAACAGAGTGAAACCTGAATATAAAAACTGCTACTGTAGACGAACGTTTCAACCTAGAAGAACAAAATTTGGTGAGCCAAGTGGGATGTCTGTACTTCTCATTACCACCACGTATCATCAAGATTGGGTGAAAAATTTTTGCTGGTATTTCGGAAAATCCTTATTTCTTAGAAGCTTGGCAACCCCTCTCAATGAAAGTGCTTTTCCACTGTCTGTGCCTAGGACTGCTTGAGAGAAAAAAAACCATAGAGACAAAACTGAGAACTCCTTTATTTTGTCAAGTTTCAAAGAGCTACTACAAACCATGATGGATTTAGAGTTAGAAATTCATCTATCTATATAGGGGAGAACAGAGTGAAACCTAAAAATAAAATCTGCTACTGTAAATGAACGCTTCAACCTAGAAGAACAAAATTTGGAGAGCCAAGTGGGATTTGTGTAGTCATCATTACCACCAAGTATCATCAAGATTGGTTGAAAATATATTTGCTGGTATTTCGGAAACTCGTTATTTCTTAGAATCTTGGCAATCCTCTCAATGAAAGTGCTTTTCCACAGTCTCAGCTTAGGGCTACTTGAAGCGGAAACAAATCATTGAGACAAAACTGAGAACTCCTTTATTTTTTCAAGTTTCAAAGAGCTACTACAAACCATGTTGGATTTAGAGTTCCAAATTTATGTATCTATATAGGATAGAACGGAGTGAAACCTAAATATAAAAACTGCTACTGTAGACGAACGCTTAAACCTAGAAGAACAAAATTTGGTGAGCCAAGTGGCATTCATGAACTTGTCATTACCACCGCGCATCATCAAGATTGGGTGAAAAAATATTTGCTCGTATTTCGGAAACTCGTAATTTCTTTGAAGCTTTGCAACCCCCTTCAATGAAAGTGCTTTTCACAGTCTCTGCTTAGGGCTACTTGAAGATGAAACAAACCATAGAGACAAAACTGAGAACTCCTTTATTTTGTCAAGTTTCAAAGAGCTACTGCAAACCATGTTGGATTTAGAGTTCCAAATTCATCTATCTATATAGGAGAGAACAGAGTGAAACCTAAAAATAAAAACTGCTACTGTAAATGAACGCTTCAACCTAGAAGAACAAAATAAGGTGAGCCAAGTGGGAATTGTGTACTGATCATTACCACCAAGTATCATCAAGATTGGGTGAAAAAATATTTGCTGGTATTTCGGAACTCGTTATTTCTTAGAAGCTTGGCAACCCCTCTCAATAAAAGGGGATTTCCCCCGTCTGTGCCTAGGGCTATTTGAAGAGGAAACAAATCATAGAGACAAAACTGAGAACTCCTTTATTTTGTCAAGTTTCAAAGAGCTACTACACACCATGTTGGATTTAGAGTTCCAAATTCATCTATCTATATAGGAGAGAACAGAGGGAAACCTAAATATATAAACTGCTACTGTAAACGAACGCTTCTACCTAGAAAAAAAACATTTGGTGAGTCAAGAGTGATTTGTGTACCGATCCTTACCATGAAGTATCATCAAGATTTGGTGAAAAAATATTTGCTGGTATTTCGGAAACGCCTAATTTCTTGGAAGCTTGGCAACCCCTTTAAATGAAAGTGCTTTTTCACAGTCTCTGCTTAGGGCTACTTGAAGAGGAAGCAAACTATAGAGACAAAACTGAGAACTCCTTTATTTTCTCAAGTTTCAAAGAGCTACTGCAAACCCTGTTGGATTTTGAGTTCCAAATTCATCTCTCTATATAGGAGAGAACAGAGTGAAACCTAAAAATAAAAACTGCTACTGTAGACGAACGCTTCAACCTACAAGAACAAA
Organism: Callospermophilus lateralis; assembly: GCF_048772815.1. NCBI lineage: Eukaryota > Metazoa > Chordata > Mammalia > Rodentia > Sciuridae > Callospermophilus > Callospermophilus lateralis. The sequence continues at coordinate 40,136 of NW_027516181.1, forward strand.
ATCTGGTGATCCAAGTGCGATTTGTTTACTGATCATTACCACCAAGTATCATCAAGATTGGGTGAAAAAATATTTGCTGGTATTTCGGAAAATCGTTATTTCTAAGAAGCTTGGCAACACCTCTCAATGAAAGTGCTTTTCCACAGTCTGTGCCTATGGCTACTGGAAGAGGAAACAAACCATAGAGAGAAACTGAGAAATCCTTTAATTTGTCAAGTTTCAAACAGCTACTGCAAACCATGTTGGATTCAGAGTTCCAAATTCATCTATCTATATAGGAGAGAACAGAGTGAAACCTAAAAATAAAAATTGCTACTGTAAACGAACGCTTCAACCTAGAATAACAAAATAAGTTGAGCCAAGTGGGATTTGTGTACTGATCATTACCACCAAGTATCATCAAGATTGGGTGAAAAAATATTTGCTGGTATTTCGGAAACTCGTTATTTCTTAGAAGCTTGGCAACCCCTTTCAATAAAAGGGCTTTTCCCCCGTCTCTGCCTAGGGCTACTTGAAGAGGAAACAAATCATAGAGACAAAACTGAGAACTCCTTTATATTGTCAAGTTTCAAAGAGCTACTACAAACCATGTTGGATTTAGAGTTCCAAATTCATCTATCTATATAGGAGAGAACAGAGTGAAACCTAAAAATAAAAACTGCTACTGAAAACGAATGCATCAACCTAGAAGAACAAAATTTGGTGAGTCAAGTGGGATTTGTGTACCGATCATTACCACCAAGTATCATCAAGATTGGGTGAAAAAATATTTGCTGGTACTTCGGAAACTCGTAATTTCTTGGAAGCTTGGCAACCCCTCTCAATGAAAGTGCTTTTCCACCGTTTGTGCCTGGGGCTACTTTAAGAGGAAACAAACCATAGAGACAAAACTGAGAACTCCTGTATTTTTTCAAGTTTCAAAGAGCCACTAAAAACCATGTTGTATTTAGAGTTCCAAATTCATCTATCTATATAGGAGAGAACAGAGTGAAACCTAAACATATAAACTGCTACTGTAGCCGAACGCTTCAACCTAGAAGAACAAAATTTGGTGAGCCAAATGGGATTTGTGTACTGATCATTCCCACCTAGTATCATCACGATTGGGCGAAAAAATATTTGCTGGTATTTCGGAAACTCTTAATTTCTTGGAAGCTTGGCAACCCCTCTCAATGAAAGTGCTTTTCCACAGTCACTGCTTAGGGCTACTTGAAGCGGAAACAAATCATGGAGACAAAAGTGAGAACTCCTTTATTTTGTAAAGTTTCAAAGAGCTACTACAAACCATGTTGGATTTAGAGTTCCAAATTCATCTATCTATATAGGAGAGAACAGAGTGAAACCTAAAAATAAAAACTGCTACTGTAAATGAACGCTTCAACCTAGAAGAACAAAATTTGGTGAGCCAGGTGGGATTTGTGGACTTGTCATTACCACCACATATCATCAAGATTGGGTGAAAAAATATTTGCTGGTATTTCGGAAACTCGTAATTTTTTGGAAGCTTGGCAACCCCTCTTAATGAAAGTGCTTTTCCACAGTCTCTGTTTAGGGCTACTTGAAGCGGAAACAAATCATAGAAACAAAACTGAGAACTCCTTTATTTCGTCAAGTTTCAAAGAGCTACTACAAACCATATTGGATTTAGAGTTCCAAATTCATCTATCTATTTAGGAGAGAACAGAGTGAAACCTAAATATAAAAACTGCTACTGTAGACGAACGCTTCAACCTAGAAGCACAAAATTTGGTGAGCCAAGTGAGATTTATTACCGATCATCACCACCAAGTATCATCAAGATTGGGTTAAAAAATATTTGCTGGTGTTTCGGAAACTCGTTATTTCTTAGAAGCTTGGCAACCCCTATCAATGAAAGTGCTTTTCCACAGTCAGTGCCTAGGGCTACTTGAAGAGAAAACAAACCTTAGAGACAAAATTTAGAAATCCTTTATTTTGTCAAGTTTCAAAGAGCTACTACAAACCATGTTGGATTTAGAGTTCCAAATTCATCTATCTATAGGAGAGAACAGAGTGACACCTAAATATAAAAACTGCTACTGTAGACGAACACTTCAACCTAGAAGAACAAAATTTGGTGAGCCAAGTGGGATTTTTGTACTGATCATTACCACCAAGTATCATCAAGATTGGGTGAAAAAATATTTGCTGGTATTTCGGAACCACGTTATTTCTTAGAAGCTTGGCAACCCCTCAGAATGAAAGTGCTTTTCCAAAGTCTGTGTCTAGGGCTACATGAAGAGAAAACAAAACATAAAAACAAAACAGACAACTACTTTATTTTGTCAAGTTTCATAGAGCTACTGCAAACCATGTTGGATTTAGAGTTCCAAATTCATGTATCTATATAGGATAGAACGGAGTGAAACCTAAATATAAAAACTGCTACTGTAGACGAACGCTTAAACGTAGAAGAACAAAATTTGGTGAGCCAAGTGGCATTCATGAACTTGTCACTACCACCGCGCATCATCAAGATTGGGTGAAAAAATATTTGCTCGTATTTCGGAAACTCGTAATTTCTTTGAAGCTTTGCAACCCCCTTCAATGAAAGTGCTTTTTCACAGTCTCTGCTTAGGGCTACTTGAAGATGAAACAAACCATAGAGACAAAACTGAGAACCGCTTTATTTTGTCAAGTTTCAAAGAGCTACTACAAACCATGATGGATTTAGAGTTCCAAATTCATCTATCTATATAGGAGAGAACAGAGGGAAACCTAAATATATAAACTGCTACTGTAAACGAACGCTTCTACCTAGAAAAAAAACATTTGGTGAGTCAAGAGTGATTTGTGTACCGATCTTTACCATGAAGTATCATCAAGATTTGGTGAAAAAATATTTGCTATTATTTCGGAAACGCGTAATTTCTTGGAAGCTTGGCAACCCCTTTAAATGAAAGTGCTTTTTCACAGTCTCTGCTTAGGGCTACTTGAAGAGGAAGCAAACCATAGAGACAAAACTGAGAACTCCTTTATTTTCTCAAGTTTCAAAGAGCTACAGCAAACCCTGTTGGATTTAGAGTTCCAAATTCATCTATCTAAATAGGAGAGAACAGAGTGAAACCTAAAAATAAAAACTGCTACTGTAGACGAACGCTCCAACCTACAAGAACAAAATCTGGTGAGCCAAGTGCGATTTGTTTACTGATCATTACCACCAAGTATCATCAAGATTGGGTGAAAAAATATTTGCTGGTATTTCGGAAACTCGTTATTTCTAAGAAGCTTGGCAACACCTCTCAATGAAAGTGCTTTTCCACAGTCTGTGCCTATGGCTACTGGAAGAGGAAACAAACCATAGAGACAAAACTGAGAACTCCTTTATTTTGTCAAGTTTCAAACAGCTACTGCAAACCATGTTGGATTCAGAGTTCCAAATTCATCTATCTATATAGGAGAGACCATAGTGACACCTAAATATAAAAACTGCTACTGGAAACGAACGATTCAACCTAGAAGAACAAAATTTGGTGAGCCAAGTGGAATTTGTGTACCGATCTTCACCACCACGTATCATCAAGATTGGGTGAAAAAATATTTGCTGGTAATTCGGAAACTCGTTATTTCTTAGAAGCTTGGCAACCCCTCTCAATGAAAGTGCTTTTCCACAGTCTCTGCTTAGGCCTACTTGAAGAGGAAACAAACCATAGAGACAAAACTGAGAACCCCTTTATTTTGTCAAGTTTCAAAGAGCTACTACAAACCATGTTAAATTTAGAGTTCCAAATTCATCTATATATATAGGAGAGAACAGAGTGAAACCTAAAAATAAAAACTGGTACTGTAAATGAACGCTTCAACCTAGAAGAACAAAATTTGGTGAGCCAAGTGGGATTTGTGGACTTGTCATTACCACCACATATCATCAAGATTGGGTGAAAAATATTTGCTGGTATTCCGAAAACTCGTAATTTTTTTCAAGCTTGGCAACCCCTCTCAATGAAAGTACTTTTCCACAGTCTCTGCTTAGGGCTACTTGAAGCGGAAACAAATCATAGAGACAAAACTGAGAGCTCCTCTATTTTGTCAAGTTTCAAAGAGCTACTACAAACCATATTGGGATTTAGAGTTCCAAATTCATCTATCTATTTAGGAGAGAACAGAGTGAAACCTAAATATAAAAACTGCTACTGTAGACGAACGCTTCAACCTAGAAGCACAAAATTTGGTGAGCCAAGTGAGATTTGTGTACCGATCATCACCACCAAGTATCATCAGGATTGGGTGAAAAAATATTTGCTGGTGTTTCGGAAACTCGTTATTTCTTAGAAGGTTGGCAACCCCTCTCAATGAAAGTGCTTTCCCACAGTCAGTGCCTAGGGCTACTTGAAGAGGAAAAAATCCATACGGACAAAACTGAGAACCCCTTTATTTTGTCAAGTTTCAAAGAGCTACTACAAACCATGTTGGATTTAGAGTTCCAAATTCATCTATCTATATAGGAGAGAACAGAGTGAAACCTAAAAATAAAAACTGCTACTGAAAACGAACGCATCAACCTAGAAGAACAAAATTTGGTGAGTCAAGTGGGATTTGTGTACCGATCGTTACCACCAAGTATCATCAAGATTGGGTGAAAAAATATTTTCTGGTATTTCGGAAACTCGTAATTTCCTGGAAGCTTGGCAACCCCTCTCAATGAAAGTGCTTTTCCACCATCTGTGCCTAGGGCTACTTGAAGAGGAAACAAACCGTAGAGACAAAACTGAGAAATCCTGTATTTTGTCAAGTTTCAAAGAGCCACTAAAAACCATGTTGGATTTAGAGTTCCAAATTCATCTATCTATATAGCAAAGAACAGAGTGAAACCTAAACATAAAAACTGCTAATGCAGACGAACGCTTCATCCTAGAAGAACAAAATTTGGTGAGCCAAGTGGGATATGTGTACTGATCATTACCACCAAGTATCATCAAGATTGGGTGAAAAAATTTTTGCTGGTACTTCGGAAACTCGTAATTTCTTGGAAGCTTGGCAAACCCTCTCAATGAAAGTGCTTTTCCACAGTCAGTGCTTAGGGCTACTTGAAGCGGAAACAAATCATAGAGACAAAACTGAGAACTCCTTTATTTTGTCAAGTTTCAAAGAGCTACTACAAACCAGGTTGGATTTAGAGTTCCAAATTCATCTATCTATATAGGACAGAGCAGAGTGAAACCTAAAAATAAAAACTGCTACTGTAGACGAATGCTACAACCTAGAAGAACAAAATTTGGTGAGCTAAGTGGGATTTGTGTACTTGTCCTTACCACCAAGTATCCTCAAGATTGGGTGAAAAAATATTTGCTGGTATTTCAGAAACTCGTTATTTCTTAGAAGCTTGGCAACCCCTCTCAATGAAAGTGCTTTTCCACAGTCTGTGCCAGGGCTACTTGAAGAGGAAACAAACCATAGAGACAAAACTGAGAACTCCTTAATTTTGTCAAGTTTCAAAGAGCTGCTACAAACCATGTTGGATTTAGAGTTCCAAATTCATCTATCTATATAGCAGAGAACAGAGTGAAACCTAAATATAAAAACTGCTACTGTAGACGAACGCTTCAACCTAGAAGAACAAAATTTGGTGAGCCAAGTGGGATTTGTGTACTGATCATTACCACCAAGTGTCATCAAGTTTGGGTGAAAAAATATTTGCTGGTATTTCGGAAACTCGTTATTTCTTGGAAGCTTTGCAATGCCTTTCAATGAAAGAGCTTTTCCACAGTCTCTGCTTAGGGCTTCTTTAAGAGGAAACAAACCATAGAGACAAAACTGAGAACTTCCTTGTTTTGTCAAGTTTCAAAGAGGTACTACAAACTATGTTGGATTTAGAGTTCCAAATCATCTATCTATATAAGAGAGAACAGAGGGAAACCTAAACATAAAAACTGCTACTGTATTCGAACGCTTTAACCTAGAAGAACAAAATTTGGTGAGCCAAGTGGGATTTGTGTACTGATCATTACCACCACGTATGATCAACATTGGGTGAAAAAATATTTGCTGGTATTTCGGAAACTCGTAGTTTCATGGAAGCTTGGCAACCCCTTTCAATGAAAGTGCTTTTCCACAGTCTGTGCCTAGGGCTACTTGAAGAGGAAGCAAACCATAGAGACAAAACTGAGAACTCCTTTATTTTGTCAACTTTCAAATAGCTACTACAAACCATGTTGGATTTTGAGTTCAAAATTCATCTATCTATATAGGTGAGAACAGAGAGAAACCTAATTATAAAAACTGCTAAGGTAGACAAACGCTTCAACCTAGAAGAACAAAATTTGGTGAGCCAAGTGGGATTTGTGTACTGATCATTACCACCAAGTATCATCCAGATTCGGTTAAAAAATATTTGCTGGTATTTCGGAAACTCGTAATTTCTTGGAAGCTTGGTAACCCCTCTCAAGGAATGTGCTTTTCCACAGTCTCTGCTTAGGGCTACTTGAAGCGGAAACAAATCATAGAGACAAAACTGAGCACTCCTTTATTTTGTCAAGTTTCAAAGAGCTACTACAAACAATATTGGATTTAGAGTTCCAAATTCATCTCTCTATATAGGAGAGAACAGAGTGATACCTAAATATAAAAACTGCTACTGTAGACGAACGCTTCAACCTAGAAGAACAAAATTTGGTGAGCCAAGTGGGATTTGTGGACTGATCTTCAACACCAAATATCATCAAGATTGGGTGAAAAAATATTTCCTGGTATTTCAGAAACTCGATTTTTCTTAGAAGCTTGGCAACCCGTCTCATGAAAGTGCATTTCCACAGTCAGTGCCTAGGGCTACTTGAACAGGAAAGAATCCATAGAGACAAAACTGAGATCTCCTTTATTTTGTCAAGTTTCAAAGAGCTACTACAAACCATGTTGGATTTAGAGTTCCAAATTCATCTATCTATATAGGAGAGAACAGTGTGAAACCTAAAAATAAAAACTGCTACTGTAAACGAACGCTTCAACCTAGAAGAACAAAACTTGGTGAGCAAAGTGGGATTTGTGGACTTGTCATTACCACCACGTATCATTAAGATTGGTTTAAAAAATATTTGCTGGTATTTCGGTAACTCATAATTTCTTGGAAGCTTGGCAACCGTTTCAATGAAAGTGCTTTTCCACAATCTCTGCTTAGGGCTACATGAAGCGGAAACAAATCATAGAGAAAAAACTGAGAACTCCTTCCCTTTGTCAAGTTTCAAAGAGCTACTACAAACCATATTGGATTTAGAGTTCAAAATTCATCTATCTATATAGGAGCGAACAGAGTGAAACCTAAATATAAAAACTGCTACTGTAGATTAACGCTTCAACCTAGAAGAACAAAATTTGTGAGCCAAGTGGGATTTTTGTACTGATCATTACCACCAAGTGTCATCAAGATTGCATGAAAAAATATTTGCTGGTATTTCGGAAACTCGTTATTTCTTAGAAGCTTGGCAACCCCACTCAATGAAAGGGCTTTTCCACAGTCTGTTCCTAGGGGTACTTGAGAGGAAACAAACCATTGAGACAAAACTGAGAACTCCTTTATTTTCTCAAGTTTCAAAGAGCTACTACAAACCATGTTGGATTTAGAGTTCCAAATTCATCTATCTATATAGCAGAGAACAGAGTGAAACCTAAAAATAAAAACTGCTACTGTAAACGAACGCTACAACCTAGAAGAACAAAATTTGGTGAGCCAAGTGGGATTTGTGTACTGATCATTAAAACCAAGTATCATCAAGATTCGGTGAAAAAATATTTGCTGGTATTTCGGAAACTCGTTATTTCTTAGAACCTTGGCAACCCTCTCAATGACAATGCTTTTCCACAGTCTGTGCTAGGACTACTTGAAGAGGAAACAAAACATAGAGACAAAACTGAGAACTACGTTATTTTGTCAAGTTTCAAAGAGCTACTGCAAACCATGTTGGATTTTGAGTTCCAAATTCATCTATCTATATAAGAGAGAACCGAGGGAAACCTAAATATAAAAACTGCTACAGTAGAGGAACGCTTCAACCTAGAAGAACAAAATTTGGTGAGCCAAGTGGGATTTGTATACTGATCATTACCACCAAGAATCATCAAGATTCGGTGAAAAAATATTTGTGGGTATTTCGGAAACTCGTTATTTCTTAGAAGCTTGGCAACCCCTCTCAATGAAAGTGCTTTTCCACAGTCTGTGCCTAGGTCTACTTGAAGCGGAAACAAATCATAGAGACAAAACTGAGCACTCCTTTATTTTGTCAAGTTTCAAAGATCTACTACAAACCATGTTGGATTAAGAGTTCCAAAGTCATCTGTCTATATAGCAGAGAACAGAGTGATACCTAAATATACCTAAATATAAAAACTGCTACTGTAGACGAACATTTCAACCTAGAAGAACAAAATTTGGTGAGCCAAGTGGGATTTGTGTACCGATCTTCAACACCAAGTATCATCAAGATTGGGTGAAAAAATATTTCCTGGTATTTCGGAAACTCGTTATTTCTTAGAAGCTTGGCAAACCCTCTCATGAAAGTGCATTTCCACAGTCAGTGCCTAGGGCTACTTGAAGAGGAAAGAAAACATAGAGACAAAACTGAGAATTCCTTTATTTTGTCAAGTTTAAAAGAGCTACTACAAACCATGTTGGATTTAGAGTTCCAAATTCATCTATCTATATAGCAGAGAATAGAGTGAAACCTAAATATAAAAACTGCTACTGTAGACGAACGCTTCAACCTAGAAGAACAAAATTTGGTGAGCCAAGTGGGATTTGTGTACTGATCATTACCACCAAGTATCATCACGATTGGGTGAAAAAATATATACAGGAATAGAACAGAGGGAAAACTAAAAATATAAACTCCTACTGTAAACGAACGCTTCCACCTAGAAAACAAAATTAGCTGAGTCACGTGGGATTTGTTTACCGATCATCACCACCAAGTATCATGAAGATTGGTTAAAAAAATATTTGCTGGTATTTGGAAACTCGTTATTTCTTAGAACCTTGGCAACCCCTCTCAATGAAAGTGCTTTTCCACAGTCTGTGCCTAGGGCTACTTGAAGAGTAAAGAAACCATAGAGACAAAAGTGAGAACTCCTTTATTTTGTCCAGTTTCAAAGAGCTACTACAAACCATGTTGGATTTACAGTTCCAAACTCATCTATCTATATAGGAGAGAACAGAGTGAAACCTAAAAATAAAATCTGCTACTGTAAACGAACGCTTCCACGTAGAAGAACAAAATTTGGTGAGCCAAGTGGGATTTGTGGACTTGTCATTACCACCACGTATCATAAAGTTTGGATGAAAAAATATTTGCTGCTATTTCTGAAACTCATAATTTTTTGGAAGCTTGGCAACCCCTCTCAATGAAAGTGCTTTTCCACAGTCTCTGCTTAGGGCTACTTGAAGCGGAAACAAATCATAAAGACAAAACTGAGAACTCCTTTATTTTATCAAGTTTCAAAGAGCTACTACAAACCATGTTGGATTTAGTGTTCCAAATTCATCTATCTATATAGGAGAGAACAGAGTGAAACCTGAATATAAAAACTGCTACTGTAGACGAACGTTTCAACCTAGAAGAACAAAATTTGGTGACCCAAGTGGGATGTCTGTACTTCTCATTACCACCACGTATCATCAAGATTGGGTGAAAAATATTTGCTGGTATTTCGGAAAATCCTTATTTCTTAGAAGCTTGGCAACCCCTCTCAATGAAAGTGCTTTTCCACTGTCTGTGCCTAGGACTGCTTGAGAGAAAAAAAACCATAGAGACAAAACTGAGAACTCCTTTATTTTGTCAAGTTTCAAAGAGCTACTACAAACCATGATGGATTTAGAGTTAGAAATTCATCTATCTATATAGGGGAGAACAGAGTGAAACCTAAAAATAAAATCTGCTACTGTAAATGAACGCTTCAACCTAGAAGAACAAAATTTGGAGAGCCAAGTGTGATTTGTGTAGTCATCATTACCACCAAGTATCATCAAGATTGGTTGAAAATATATTTGCTGGTATTTCGGAAACTCGTTATTTCTTAGAATCTTGGCAAACCCTCTCAATGAAAGTGCTTTTCCACAGTCTCAGCTTAGGGCTACTTGAAGCGGAAACAAATCATTGAGACAAAACTGAGAACTCCTTTATTTTTTCAAGTTTCAAAGAGCTACTACAAACCATGTTGGATTTAGAGTTCCAAATTTATGTATCTATATAGGATAGAACGGAGTGAAACCTAAATATAAAAACTGCTACTGTAGACGAACGCTTAAACCTAGAAGACCAAAATTTGGTGAGCCAAGTGGCATTCATGAACTTGTCATTACCACCGCGCATCATCAAGATTGGGTGAAAAAATATTTGCTCGTATTTCGGAAACTCGTAATTTCTTTGAAGCTTTGCAACCCCCTTCAATGAAAGTGCTTTTTCACAGTCTCTGCTTAGGGCTACTTGAAGATGAAACAAACCATAGAGACAAAACTGAGAACTCCTTTATTTTGTCAAGTTTCAAAGAGCTACTGCAAACCATGTTGGATTTAGAGTTCCAAATTCATCTATCTATATAGGAGAGAACAGAGTGAAACCTAAAAATAAAAACTGCTACTGTAAATGAACGCTTCAACCTAGAAGAACAAAATAAGGTGAGCCAAGTGGGAATTGTGTACTGATCATTACCACCAAGTATCATCAAGATTGGGTGAAAAAATATTTGCTGGTATTTCGGAAACTCGTTATTTCTTAGAAGCTTGGCAACCCCTCTCAATAAAAGGGGATTTCCCCCGTCTGTGCCTAGGGCTATTTGAAGAGGAAACAAATCATAGAGACAAAACTGAGAACTCCTTTATTTTGTCAAGTTTCAAAGAGCTACTACACACCATGTTGGATTTAGAGTTCCAAATTCATCTATCTATATAGGAGAGAACAGAGGGAAACCTAAATATATAAACTGCTACTGTAAACGAACGCTTCTACCTAGAAAAAAAACATTTGGTGAGTCAAGAGTGATTTGTGTACCGATCCTTACCATGAAGTATCATCAAGATTTGGTGAAAAAATATTTGCTGGTATTTCGGAAACGCCTAATTTCTTGGAAGCTTGGCAACCCCTTTAAATGAAAGTGCTTTTTCACAGTCTCTGCTTAGGGCTACTTGAAGAGGAAGCAAACCATAGAGACAAAACTGAGAACTCCTTTATTTTCTCAAGTTTCAAAGAGCTACTGCAAACCCTGTTGGATTTTGAGTTCCAAATTCATCTATCTATATAGGAGAGAACAGAGTGAAACCTAAAAATAAAAACTGCTACTGTAGACGAACGCTTCAACCTACAAGAACAAAATCTGGTGATCCAAGTGCGATTTGTTTACTGATCATTACCACCAAGTATCATCAAGATTGGGTGAAAAAATATTTGCTGGTATTTCGGAAAATCGTTATTTCTAAGAAGCTTGGCAACACCTCTCAATGAAAGTGCTTTTCCACAGTCTGTGCCTATGGCTACTGGAAGAGGAAACAAACCATAGAGACAAAACTGAGAACTCCTTTAATTTGTCAAGTTTCAAACAGCTACTGCAAACCATGTTGGATTCAGAGTTCCAAATTCATCTATCTATATAGGAGAGAACAGAGTGAAACCTAAAAATAAAAATTGCTACTGTAAACGAACGCTTCAACCTAGAATAACAAAATAAGTTGAGCCAAGTGGGATTTGTGTACTGATCATTACCACCAAGTATCATCAAGATTGGGTGAAAAAATATTTGCTGGTATTTCGGAAACTCGTTATTTCTTAGAAGCTTGGCAACCCCTTTCAATAAAAGGGCTTTTCCCCCGTCTCTGCCTAGGGCTACTTGAAGAGGAAACAAATCATAGAGACAAAACTGAGAACTCCTTTATATTGTCAAGTTTCAAAGAGCTACTACAAACCATGTTGGATTTAGAGTTCCAAATTCATCTATCTATATAGGAGAGAACAGAGTGAAACCTAAAAATAAAAACTGCTACTGAAAACGAATGCATCAACCTAGAAGAACAAAATTTGGTGAGTCAAGTGGGATTTGTGTACCGATCATTACCACCAAGTATCATCAAGATTGGGTGAAAAAATATTTGCTGGTACTTCGGAAACTCGTAATTTCTTGGAAGCTTGGCAACCCCTCTCAATGAAAGTGCTTTTCCACCGTTTGTGCCTGGGGCTACTTTAAGAGGAAACAAACCATAGAGACAAAACTGAGAACTAGTGTATTTTTTCAAGTTTCAAAGAGCCACTAAAAACCATGTTGTATTTAGAGTTCCAAATTCATCTATCTATATAGGAGAGAACAGAGTGAAACCTAAACATATAAACTGCTACTGTAGCCGAACGCTTCAACCTAGAAGAACAAAATTTGGTGAGCCAAATGGGATTTGTGTACTGATCATTCCCACCAAGTATCATCACGATTGGGCGAAAAAATATTTGCTGGTATTTCGGAAACTCTTAATTTCTTGGAAGCTTGGCAACCCCTCTCAATGAAAGTGCTTTTCCACAGTCACTGCTTAGGGCTACTTGAAGCGGAAACAAATCATGGAGACAAAAGTGAGAACTCCTTTATTTTGTAAAGTTTCAAAGAGCTACTACAAACCATGTTGGATTTAGAGTTCCAAATTCATCTATCTATATAGGAGAGAACAGAGTGAAACCTAAAAATAAAAACTGCTACTGTAAATGAACGCTTCAACCTAGAAGAACAAAATTTGGTGAGCCAGGTGGGATTTGTGGACTTGTCATTACCACCACATATCATCAAGATTGGGTGAAAAAATATTTGCTGGTATTTCGGAAACTCGTAATTTTTTGGAAGCTTGGCAACCCCTCTTAATGAAAGTGCTTTTCCACAGTCTCTGTTTAGGGCTACTTGAAGCGGAAACAAATCATAGAAACAAAACTGAGAACTCCTTTATTTCGTCAAGTTTCAAAGAGCTACTACAAACCATATTGGATTTAGAGTTCCAAATTCATCTATCTATTTAGGAGAGAACAGAGTGAAACCTAAATATAAAAACTGCTACTGTAGACGAACGCTTCAACCTAGAAGCACAAAATTTGGTGAGCCAAGTGAGATTTATTACCGATCATTACCACCAAGTGTCATCAAGATTGGGTTAAAAAATATTTGCTGGTGTTTCGGAAACTCGCTATTTCTTAGAAGCTTGCCAACCCCTCTCAATGAAAGTGCTTTTCCACAGTCAGTGCCTAGGGCTACTTGAAGAGAAAACAAACCTTAGAGACAAAATTTAGAAATCCTTTATTTTGTCAAGTTTCAAAGAGCTACTACAAACCATGTTGGATTTAGAGTTCCAAATTCATCTATCTATAGGAGAGAACAGAGTGACACCTAAATATAAAAACTGCTACTGTAGACGAACACTTCAACCTAGAAGAACAAAATTTGGTGAGCCAAGTGGGACTTTTGTACTGATCATTACCACCAAGTATCATCAAGATTGGGTGAAAAAATATTTGCTGGTATTTCGGAACCACGTTATTTCTTAGAAGCTTGGCAACCCCTCAGAATGAAAGTGCTTTTCCACAGTCTGTGTCTAGGGCTACTTGAAGAGGAAACAAACCATAGAGACAAAACTGAGAACTCCTTTATTTTGTCAAGTTTCAAAGAGCTACTACAAACCATGTTGGATTTAGAGTTCCAAATTCATCTATCTATATAGGAGAGAACAGAGGGAAACCTAAATATATAAACTGATACTGTAAACGAACGCTTCTACATAGAAGAACAACATTTGGTGAGTCAAGAGTGATTTGTGTACCGATCCTTACCACCAAGTATCATCAAGATTTGGTGAAAAAATATTTGCTGGTAATTTGGAAACTCATAATTTCTTGGAAGCTTGGCAACCCCTTTAAATGAAAGTGCTTTTTCACAGTCTCTGCTTAGGGCTACTTGAAAAGGAAGCAAACCATAGAGACAAAACTGAGAACTCCTTTATTTTCTCAAGTTTCAAAGAGCTACTGCAAACCCTGTTGGATTTAGAGTTCCAAATTCATCTATCTATATAGGAGAGAACAGAGTGAAACCTAAAAATAAAAACTGCTATTGTAGACGAACGCTTCAACCTACAAGAACAATATCTGGTGAGCCATGTAAGATTTGTTTACTGATCATTACCACCAAGTATCATCAAGATGGGGTGAAAAAATATTTGCTGGTATTTCGGAAACTCGTTATTTCTTAGAAGCTTGGCAACACCTCTCAATGAAAGTGCTTTTCCACAGTCTTTGCCTAGGGCTACTTGAAGAGAAAACAAACCTTAGAGACAAAATTTAGAAACCCTTTATTTTGTCAAGTTTCAAAGAGCTACTACAAACCATGTTGGATTTAGAGTTCCATATTCATCTATCTATAGGAGAGAACAGAGAGACACCTAAATATAAAAACTGCTACTGTAGACGAACGCTTCAACCTAGAAGAACAAAATTTGGTGAGCCAAGTGGGATTTTTGTACTGATCATTACCAACAAGTATCGTCAATATTGGGTGAAAAAATATTTGCTTGTATTTCGGAACCACGTTATTTCTTAGAAGCTTGCCAACCCCTCTGAATGAAAGTGCTTTTCCAAAGTCTGTGTCTAGGGCTACATGAAGAGAAAACAAAACATAGAGACAAAACTGACAACTACTTTATTTTGTCAAGTTTCATAGAGCTACTGCAAACCATGTTGGATTTAGAGTTCCAAATTCATGTATCTATATAGGATAGAACGGAGTGAAACCTAAATATAAAAACTGCTACTGTAGACGAACGCTTAAACCTAGAAGAACAAAATTTGGTGAGCCAAGTGGCAATCATGAACTTGTCATTACCACCGCGCATCATCAAGATTGGGTGAAAAAATATTTGCTCCTATTTCGGAAACTCGTAATTTCTTTGAAGCTTTGCAACCCCCTACAATGAAAGTGCTTTTTCACAGTCTCTGCTTAGGGCTACTTGAAGAGAAAACAAACCATAGAGACAAAACTGAGAACTCCTTTATTTTGTCAAGTTTCAAAGAGCTACTGCAAACCATGTTGGATTTAGAGTTCCAAATTCATCTATCTATATAGGAGAGAACAGAGTGAAACC
Source organism: Callospermophilus lateralis (assembly GCF_048772815.1). Lineage (NCBI taxonomy): Eukaryota > Metazoa > Chordata > Mammalia > Rodentia > Sciuridae > Callospermophilus > Callospermophilus lateralis. The sequence goes on from NW_027516181.1 coordinate 55,230, forward strand.
TAAAAATAAAAACTGCTACTGTAGACGAACGCTTCAACCTACAAGAACTAAATTTGCTGAGACAAGTGGGATTTGTGGACTTGTCATTACCACCACGTATCATCAAGATAGGGTGAAAAAATATTTGCTGGTACTTCGGAAACTCGTAATTTCTTGGAAGCTTGGCAACCCCTCTCAATGAAAGTTCTTTTCCACAGTCTCTGCTTAGGGCTAATTGAAGCGGAAACAAACCATAGAGACAAAACTGAGAACTCCTTCATTTTGTCAAGTTTCAAAGAGCTACTACAAAACATATTGGATTTAGAGTTCCAAATTCATCTATCTATATAGGAGAGAACAGAGTGAAACCTAAATATAAAAACTGCTACTGTAGACGAACGCTTCAACCTAGAAGAACAAAATTTGGTGAGCCAACTGGAATTTGTGTACCGATCTTCACCACCACGTATCATCAAGATTGGGTGAAAAAATATTTGCTGGTAATTCGGAAACTCATTATTTCTTAGAAGCTTGGCAACCCCTCTCAATGAAAATGCTTTTCCACAGTCTCTGCTTAGGTTTACTTGAAGAGGAAACAAACCATAGAGACAAAACTGAGAATCCCTTTATTTTGTCAAGTTTCAAAGAGCTACTACAAACCATGTTGGATTTAGAGTTCCAAATTCATCTATCTATATAGGAGAGAACAGAGTGAAACCTAAAAATAAAAACTGCTACTGTAAACGAACGCTTCAACCTAGAAGAACAAAATTTGGTGAGCCCAGTGGGATTTGTGGACTTGTCATTACCACCACGTATCATCAAGATTGGGTGAAAATTATTTGCTGGTATTGCGGAAAGTCATAATTTCTTGGAAGCTTGGCAAACCCTCTCAATGAAAGTGCTTTTCCACAGTCTCTGCTTAGGGCTAAATGAAGCGAAAAAAAATCATAGAGACAAAACTGAGAACTCTTTATTTTGTCAAGTTTCAAACAGCTACTAAGAAACCATATTGGATTTAGATATCCAAATTCATGTATCTATATAGGAGAGAACAGAGTGAAACCTAAAAATAAAACTGCTACTGTAGACGAACGCTTCAAACTAGAATAACAAAATTTGGTGAGCCAAGTGGGATTTGTGTACCGATCTTCACCACGAAGTATCATCAAGATTGGGTGAAAAAATATTTGCTGGTAATTCGGAAACTCGTTATTTCTAAGAAGCTTGGCAACCCCTCTCAATGAAAGTGCTTTTCCATAGTCTCTGCTTAGGGCTACTTGAAGCGGAAACAAATCATAGAGACAAAACTGAGAACTCCTTTACTTTCTCAAGTTTCCCAGAGCTACTACAAACCATGTTGGATTTAGAGTTCCAAATTCATCTATCTTTATAGCAGAGAATATAGTGAAACCTAAATATAAAAACTGCTACTGTAGACGAACGCTTCAAACTAGAAGAACAAAATATGGTGAGCCAAGTGGGATTTGTGTACCGATCATTACCACCACGTATCATAAACATTGGCTGAAAAAATATTTGCTGGTATTTCGGAAAATCGTAATTTCTTGGAAGCTCGGCAAGCCTTTTCAATGAAAGTGCTTTTCCACAGTCTCTGCTTAGGGCTACATGAAGCGGAAACAAATCATAGAGACAAAACTGAGAACTCCTTTACTTTGTCAAGTTTCAAAGAGCTACTACAAACCATATTGGATTTAGAGTTCCAAATTCATCTATCTATATAAGAGAGTCAGAGTGAAACCTAAATATAAAAACTGCTACTGTAGATAATTCTTAAACCTAGAAAAACAAAATTTGGTGAGCCAAGTGGGATTTTTGTATAGATCATTACCACCAAGTGTCATCAATATTGCGTGAAAAAATATTTGCTTGTATTTCGGAAACTCGTTATTTCTTAGAAGGTTGGCAACACCTCTCAATGAAAGTGCTTTTCCACCGTCTGTGCCTATTGCTACTTGAAGAGGAAACAAACCATAGAGACAAAACTGAGAACTCCTTTATTTTGTCAAGTTTCAAAGAGCTACTACAAACCATGTTGAATTTAGAGTTCCAAATTCATCTATCTTTATAGGAGAGAAGGAAGTAAAACGTAAAAATAAAAACTGCTACTGTAGACGAATGCTTCAACCTAGAAGAACAAAGTTTCTTGAGCCAAGTGGGATTTGTGTACTTGTCCTTACCTCCAAGTATCATAAAGATTGGGTGAAAAAATATTTGCTAGTATTTCGGAAACTCGTTATTTCTTAGAAGCTTGGCAACCCCTCTCAATGAAAGTGCTTTTCCACAGTCTGTGCCTAAGGCTCCATGAAGAGGAAACAAACCATAGATACAAAACTGAGAACTCCTTTATTTTGTCAAGTTTCAAAGAGCTACAACAAACCAGGTTGGATTTAGTGTTCCAAATTCATCTATCATGTAGGAGAGAACAGAGTGAAACCTAAATATAAAAACTGGTACTGTAAACGAACGCTTCATCCTAGAAGAACAAAATTTGGTGAGCCACTTGGGATTTGTGTACTGATCATTACCACCAAGTTTCATCAAGATTTGGTGAAAAAATATTTGCTGGTATTTCGGAAACACGTAATTTCTTGGAAGCTTGGCAACCCCTCTCTATAAAAGTGCTTTTCCACAGTCTCTGCTTAGGGCTACTTGAAGCGGAAACAAATCATAGAGACAAAACTGAGAACTCCTTTACATTGTCAAGTTTCAAAGAGCTACTACAACCATGTTGGATTTAGAGTTCCAAATTCATTTATCTATAGGAGAGAACAGAGAGAAACCTAAATATAAAAACTGCTACTGTAGAAGCCCGCTTCAACCTAGAAGAACAAAATTTGGTGATCCAATTGGGATTTTTGGACTTTTAATTACCGCCACGTATCATCAGGATTGGGTGAGAAAATATTTGCTGGTATTTCAGAAAATCGTTATTTCTTAGAAGCTTGGAAACCCCTCTCAATGAAAGTGCTTTTCCACAGTCTGTGCCTAGGGCTAGTTGAATAGGAAACAAATCAATGAGACAAAACTGAGAACTACTATATTTGTCTTATTTCAAAGAGCTACTACAAACCATGTTGGATTTAGAGTTCCAAATTCGTCTATCTATATACGAGAGAACAGAGTGAAACCTAAAAATAAAAACTGCTACTGTAGACGAACGCTTCAAACTTCAAGAACAAAATCTATTGAGCCAAGTGCGATTTGTTTACTGATCATAACCACCAAGTATCATCAAGATTTGGTGAAAAAATATTTGCTGGTATTTCGGAAACGCGTAATTTCTTGGAAGCTTGGAAACCCCTCTCAATATAAGTGCTTTTCCATAGTCACTGCTTAGGGCTACTTGAAGCGGAAACAAATCATAGAGACAAAACTGAGAACTCCTTTACATTGTCAAGTTTCAAAGAGCTACTACAAACCATGTTGGATTTAGACTTCCAAATTCATCTATCTATATAGGAGAGAACAGAGGGAAACCTAAATATATAAACTGCTACTGTAAACGAACGCTTCTACCTAGAAGAACAAAATAAGGTGAGCCAATTGGGAATTGTGTACTGATCATTGCCACCAAGTATCATGAAGATTGGGTGAAAAAATATTTGCTGGTATTTCGGAAACTCGTTATTTCTTAGAAGCTTGGCAACCCCTCTCAATAAAATGGCTTTTCCCCCGTCTGTGCCTAGGGCTACTTGAAGAGGAAACAAATCATAGAGACAAATCTGAAAACTCCTTTATTTTGTCAAGTTTCAAAGAGCTACTACACACCATGTTGGATTTAGAGTTCCAAATTCATCTATCTATATAGGAGAGAACAGAGGGAAACCTAAATATATAAACTGCTACTGTAAACGAACGCTTCTACATAGAAGAACAACATTTGGTGAGTCAAGAGTGATTTGTGTACCGATCCTTACCACCAAGTATCATCAAGATTTGGTGAAAAAATATTTGCTGGTAATTTGGAAACTCATAATTTCTTGGAAGCTTGGCAACCCCTTTAAATGAAAGTGCTTTTTCACAGTCTCTGCTTAGGGCTACTTGAAAAGGAAGCAAACCATAGAGACAAAACTGAGAACTCCTTTATTTTCTCAAGTTTCAAAGAGCTACTGCAAACCCTGTTGGATTTAGAGTTCCAAATTCATCTATCTATATAGGAGAGAACAGAGTGAAACCTAAAAATAAAAACTGCTATTGTAGACGAACGCTTCAACCTACAAGAACAATATCTGGTGAGCCAAGTAAGATTTGTTTACTGATCATTACCACCAAGTATCATCAAGATGGGGTGAAAAAATATTTGCTGGTATTTCGGAAACTCGTTATTTCTTAGAAGCTTGGCAACACCTCTCAATGAAAGTGCTTTTCCACAGTCTTTGCCTAGGGCTACTTGAAGAGAAAACAAACCTTAGAGACAAAATTTAGAAACCCTTTATTTTGTCAAGTTTCAAAGAGCTACTACAAACCATGTTGGATTTAGAGTTCCATATTCATCTATCTATAGGAGAGAACAGAGAGACACCTAAATATAAAAACTGCTACTGTAGACGAACGCTTCAACCTAGAAGAACAAAATTTGGTGAGCCAAGTGGGATTTTTGTACTGATCATTACCAACAAGTATCGTCAATATTGGGTGAAAAAATATGTGCTTGTATTTCGGAACCACGTTATTTCTTAGAAGCTTGCCAACCCCTCTGAATGAAAGTGCTTTTCCAAAGTCTGTGTCTAGGGCTACATGAAGAGAAAACAAAACATAGAGACAAAACTGACAACTACTTTATTTTGTCAAGTTTCATAGAGCTGCTGCAAACCATGTTGGATTTAGAGTTCCAAATTCATGTATCTATATAGGATAGAACGGAGTGAAACCTAAATATAAAAACTGCTACTGTAGACGAACGCTTAAACCTAGAAGAACAAAATTTGGTGAGCCAAGTGGCAATCATGAACTTGTCATTACCACCGCGCATCATCAAGATTGGGTGAAAAAATATTTGCTCCTATTTCGGAAACTCGTAATTTCTTTGAAGCTTTGCAACCCCCTACAATGAAAGTGCTTTTTCACAGTCTCTGCTTAGGGCTACTTGAAGAGAAAACAAACCATAGAGACAAAACTGAGAACTCCTTTATTTTGTCAAGTTTCAAAGAGCTACTGCAAACCATGTTGGATTTAGAGTTCCAAATTCATCTATCTATATAGGAGAGAACAGAGTGAAACCTAAAAATAAAAACTGCTACTGTAAATGAACGCTTCAACCTAGAAGAACAAAATAAGGTGAGCCAAGTGGTAATTGTGTACTGATCATTACCTCCAAGTATCATCAAGATTGGGTGAAAAAATATTTGATGGTATTTCGGAAACTCGTTATTTCTTAGAAGCTTGGCAACCCCTCTCAATAAAAGGGCTTTTCCCCCGTCTGTGCCTAGGGCTACTTGAAGAGGAAACAAATCATAGAGACAAAACTGAGAACTCCTTTATTTTGTCAAGTTTCAAAGAGCTACTACACACCATGTTGGACTTAGAGTTCCAAATTCATCTATCTATATAGGAGAGAACAGAGGGAAACCTAAATATATACACTGCTACTGTAAACGAACGCTTCTACCTAGAAGAATAACATTTGGTGAGTCAAGAGTGATTTGTGTACCGATCCTTACCATCAAGTATCATCAAGATTTGTTGAAGAAATATTTGCTGGTATTTCGGAAACGCGTAATTTCTTCGAAGATTGGCAACCCCTTTAAATGAAAGTGCTATTTCACAGTCTCTGATTATTGCTACATGAAGAGGAAGCAAACCATAGAGACAAAACTGAGAACTCCTTTATTTTCTCAAGTTTCAAAGAGCTACTGCAAACCCTGTTGGATTTAGAGTTCCAAATTCATCTATCTATATAGGAGAGAACAGAGTGAAACCTAAAAATAAAAACTGCTACTGTAGACGAACGCGTCAACCTAGAAGAACAAAATTTGGTGAGCCAAGTGCGATTTGTTTACTGATCATTACCACCAAGTATCATCAAGATTGGGTGAAAAAATATTTGCTGGTATTTCGGAAACTCGTTATTTCTTAGAAGCTTGGCAACACCTCGCAATGAAAGTGCTTTTCCACAGTTTTTGCCTAGGGCTACTTGAAGAGAAAACAAACCTTAGAGACAAAATTTTGAAATCCTTTATTTTGTCAAGTTTCAAAGAGCTACTACAAACTATGTTGGATTTAGAGGTCCAAATTCATCTATCTATATAGGAGAGAAAAGAGTGACACCTAAAAATAAAAACTGCTACTGTAAACGAACGCTTCAACCTAGAAGAAAAAAATTTGGTGAGCCAAGTTGGATTTGTGTACTGATCATTACCACCAAATATCATCAAGATTGGGTGAAAAAATATTTGCTGGTATATCGGAAACTCGTTATTTCTTAGAAGCTTGGCAAACCCTCTCAATGAAATTGATTTTCCACAGTCTGTGCCTATGGCTACTGGAAGAGGGAACAAACCATAGAGACAAAACTGAGAACTCCTTTATTTTCTCAAGTTTCAAAGAGCTACTGCAAACCATGTTGGATTTAGAGGTCCAAATTCATCTATCTATATGGGAGAGAAACGAGTGACACCTAAAAATAAAAACTGCTACTGTAAACGAACGCTTCAACCTAGAAGAAAAAAATTTGGTGAGCAAAGTGGGATTTTTGTACCGATCATTACCACCAAGTATCATCAAGATTGGGTGAAAATACATTTGCTGGTATTTCGGAAAATCGTAATTTCTTGGAAGCTTTGCAACCCCCTTCAATGAAAGTGCTTTTTCAAAGTCTCTGCTTAGGGCTACTTGAAGAGGAAATAAACCATATAGACAAAACAGAGAACTCCTTTATTTAGTGAAGTATCAATGAGCTACTACACAGCATGTTGGATTTAGAGTTCCAAATTCATCTATCTATAGGAGAGAACAGAGAGACACCTAAATATAAAAACTGCTACTGTAGACGAACGCTTCAACCTAGAAGAACAAAATTTGGTGAGCCAAGTGGGATTTTTGTACTGATCATTACCACCAAGTATCATCAAGATTTGGTGAAAAAATATTTGCTGGTAATTCAGAAACTCGTAATTTCTTGGAAGCTTGGCAACCCCTTTCAATGAAAGTGCTTTTTCACAGTCTCTGCATAGGGCTACTTGAAGAGGAAGCAAACCATAGAGACAAAACTGAGAACTCCTTTATTTTCTCAAGTTTCAAAGAGCTACTGCAAACCATGTTGGATTTAGAGTTCCAAATTCATCTATCTATATAGAAGAGGACAGAGTGAAACCTAAAAATAAAAACAGCTACTGTAAACGAACGCTTCAACCTAGAAGAACAAAATTTGGTGAGCCAAGTGGGATTTGTGTACCGATCATTACCACCAAGTATCATCAAGACTGGGTGAAAAAATATTTGCTGTTTTTTTCGGAAACTCGTAATTTCTTGGAAGCTTGGCAACCCCTCTCAATGAAAGTTCTTTTAAACAGTCTCTGCTTATGGCTACTTGAAGCGGAAACAAATCATAGAGACAAAACTGAGAACTCCTTTATTTTGTCAAATTTCAAAGAGCTACTACAAACGATATTGGATTTAGAATTCCAAATTCATCTATCTATATAGGAGAGAACAGAGGGAAACCTAAATATGAAAACTGCTACTGTAGATGAACGCTTCAACCTAGAAGAACAATATTTGGTGAGCCAAGTGGGATTTGTGTACTGATCATTACCACCAAGTATCATCAAGATTGGGAGAAAAAATATTTGCTGCTATTTCGGAAACTCGTTATTTCTTAGAAGCTTGGAAACCCCTCTCAATGAAAGTGCTTTTCCACAGTCTGTGTCTAGGGCTACTTGAAGAGGAAACAAACCATAGAGACAAAACTGAGAACTCCTTTATTTTGTCAAGTTTAAAAGAGCTACTACAAACCATGTTGGTTTTAGAGTTCCAACTTCATCTATCTATATAGGAGAGAACAGAGGGAAACCTAAATATAAAAACTGCTAGTGTAGACGAACGTTTAAACCTAGAAGAACACAATTTGGTGAGCCAAGTGGAATTTGTGTACTGATCATTACATCACTTATCATCAAGATTGGATTAAAAAATATTTGCTGGTATTTTGTAAGCTCGTTATTTCTTAGAAGCTTCACAACCCCACTCAATAAAAGTGCTTTTCCAAAGTCTGTGCCAAGGGCTACTTGAAGAGAAAACACACCATAGAGACAAAACTGAGAACTCCTTTATTTTGTCAAGTTTCAAAGAGCTACTACAAACCATGTTGGATTTAGAGTTCCAAATTCATCTATCTAGATACTAGAGAAAAGAGTGACACCTAAAAATAAAAACTGCTACTGTAGACGAATGCTTCAACCTAGAAGAACAAAATTTGGTGAGCCAAGTGGGATTTGTGTACTGATCATTACCACCAAGTATCATCAACATTGAGTGAAAAAATATTTGCTGGTATTTCAGAACCTCGTTATTTCTTAGAAGCTTGGCAACCCCTCTGAATGAAAGTGCTTTTCCAAAGTCTGTTTCTAGAGCTACGTGAAGAGGAAACAAACCATAGAGACAAAACTGACAACTAC